>NC_139956.1:20481285-20548785 GCF_963454915.1 Gymnoscopelus microlampas | reverse complement strand
AATAAGCTATGTTCAACACAAAGGCTTTTTTTCTTGAAGGGGGGGGGTCAATCCGCCTTGGCCTCTTCCGTTGTGCTTACAGTCTTATGGCGCTCACACTAACACACATTCCTATGAGACACAATCCTGTTAATGGAGGAGAACTCACCGAAGTGTAATGAGCATTCTGCTGTATGTAAGCTTATGGACATTGTAATGGAAAATATGCTCCTTTGGTGTCTCACTACAGTCTACCAACTCTGAGCTCTGGGTAGGCATCCTAAACCCTTGGTCGGCATGACCACAATGTATTAAATTAACCATAACCACTCAAACCCTTATTTGACCGGATAGAGAGGGCTCTATGCTAGGCTCCTACCTGTTATGTTCCCCCCAGGATAGGGACACTAGGGTTCAAGTGGTTAAACCTCAGCTGACCTTAATGTCCTCCATCTCACTCAGTCCCAATTAATCTTTTTAGTGAAGGCCTTGTGAGCCCTCATGCCACCGTTGCCCCGGCTTGATGGGATACTGTGACATCTACGAGGAACGCGTTGTAGTATATGACAGCCAGCCGGTCATCTCCACAAACAATGACGTTACTTTAATAAATGAGCAAGTCGATATCCATAATGAGCTGATTGCCTGTTTGGGCTTGCTCTATCCACGATGCCATATAGATAAACATCATACTTTCTGGGGGAGAGATAAGAGAAATGGTAAAAAAAAATGTTTTAAAGTCAGCGAAGCGGATTTCGCTAGAGGTTAAAATACCAAACGGATGTTAAGATTCGGTGTAGACAATGCAACGCATGAAAATGCATGGATTATATGGGGGATCCACAAGAGTGGGAAGAGCATGCACAACGGTATACCCCCCCCCTACTATTTACTGAATCCTGTCTCCCCATGTGTATGTAGTTCACCATTGGATACAGACCTGCCACTGTTTCTCTCACACATACAGTATGTGTAACACCTTCTTCCCCTCCTTCCGTTGTCCCGCAGGTTCCTGCGTCTGTGGATCGCCGTGCTGGTCATCTACCCCACCAACCAGGCTGTGATCGCTCTGACCTTCTCCAACTACGTCCTGCAGCCACTGTTCCCTACCTGCTTTCCCCCAGAGAACGGCCTGCGCCTGTTGGCCGCTGTCTGCCTATGTGAGTGACAACTAGACTGACACGGACACACATACACACTCATGCATGGGCATATTGTACATGTATGACTACATGTTAACATTTGCCTACAGACACTGTCTCCGACAACAGAGCATAGCATTTACAATCTGCAAGAATAAAGCATTTGTGCTTTATTCTTGCTCTGTAAAGCACTTTGGGCTGCATTTCATGTCATGAAAGGTGCTATATAAATAACGTTTATTATTATATTATTATTATTATTATTACTAATGCTCTACTGCTGCGCTAATGGTAATGTACCAGGATGGAGCTCATTTGAAAACTTCAATACATATAGTAGGCTACCATTAATCACTTAAATCCTACATGCTTATTTGACCGCGGTGTCCCCCAGGGTTTATAATTGATCCCCTCCTTTTTTCCCTCCACACCAAATGTGCACTTGTAGATCTGCTATATTCAGCGAATGTTTGCCTGTTTTCACAGAATGTCCCCCTATTATGACCAGAATAACCAGAATAGAGACACTAGGGCTCACATGGTTAATGTCTTCGGGACAAAATCAAACACGTGTTCTCTTAGTGGATCACTGTAACTATAGTATCAGTGTAAATGTTAAATGCTATTAAAAACTATGAGGTCATAAAATACAAAGTGAAATAAATGAACTTAACAGAGATCAGAAAGAACAGCAGTGGAAAAAGTACTACTTAAGTAAAATGATCAATACTGCAATGTAAAAATACTACATTACATTACAGTAAAAGTCCCGTAATCAAAATTTACTTGAGTATAATTACAAACGTGTAGCAAAAGTAAGTACTCATTATGCAGATTATTCCCATTTCACAAGTTTTCAAATGTATACAATGTATAAAAATCTTTTGAAATTTGTAGATGGGCTGATGGGCAGATTTTCAAATGGCCGAAATGTATACAGAGCTGAAGTGGGTAATGTATATTTTGTAATAATAATCAAAATCTATAAAGTAGATAGTAACGATAGGTGTCAAATAATTGTAGTGGAGTAAAAGTATAATATTTGCTTCTGAGAAGTAGTGGAGTAGAAGTAAAAGTACTGACATGTTTTAATACTCCAGTAAAGTAAAAGTACCTCAAAATTGTACTTAAGTACAGTACTTAAATACATTTACTTAGTTACTTAACACCACTGACAGTCACTGCTTGGTGTAGGTCAAAGTATTATAGTGAACACATTCATGGAATTCAGCCGGCCCCGTGCAACCCTATGGCTGTCAAAGAAATGTAACCTTCCTGCTTCTCTTTTTACATGTTTCTGTCAAGTCAGCAGAGGTCTTTCCAAACCTGTCACCCTGGTGGGGAACTGGTTGATCTCTGTTGTTTTTCTGCTATGTAGCAGCAACCCAATGTGCTTTCACGACATCTAGCTCATGTGTTCAACCATGAGAGAGAGCAAGAGACAGGCAAGACAGGGAAAAGTGTGTGTGTGTGTGTGTGTGTGTGTGTGTGTGTGTGTGTGTGTGTGTGTGTGTGTGTGTGTGTGTGTGTGTGTGTGTGTGTGTGTGTGTGTGTGTGTGTCTGTCTGTCTGTCTGTCTGTCTGTCTGTCTGTCTGTCTGTCTGTCTGTCTGTCTGTCTGTCTGTCTGTCTGTCTGTCTGTCTGTCTGTCTGTCTGTCTGTCTGTCTGTCTGTCTGTCTGTGTGGGTGTCTGTGTGTGTACAGTATGTGTGTGTCCAAGAAAAGTGTAGCCCAGGTGTGTCCCAGGTTCCACTCCAGGCAAATGGAAGAAAACAGATTGTCACAGATTGAAACAGATTGACACATACATTCAGGTTGGATTTAGCAGTTCTATCTACTTCAGTGTGGTGCAGATACAGGGGAAGACAGCTTGTTTGGAAGTGCTTAGTGTTTGTCGTTCACAAATGGCTGCTCTTTGGAAGGGGATCAAATAATTACACTATGGGACATTTGCTCCCTTGTTGCCAATACTATAGTACACTTCACAAAGTCACACACTTAAACAACATGAACCCTAGTGCCCCTATTCTGCGGTGAACATTTGGCGAAAATAGTAGATCTACAAGCTCACAACACGCCGCGTTGTGTGACATGGCTTGTAGATATGCTATTGAACGTGTAGAGATTTGGTATAGAGGTACACACTGTACTAGTGGACCTAGTATAGAGCCCTGCAGGGGCCCCTGGTCGACAAAGTATATAAGGTTTAAGTGGGTAAATACCTTTATTTGTGTGCAAATATACCTTTTTTTGTACACAATGTCTAAACGCTGTCACAGGCTAATGCATCACACTCTCTATGTCACATGTCTCATAGATTCATATTTTCTTCTCCATTCGGGAACAGATAGAACCTTCTCTTCTATCTACCTCTGTCTCCTTTCTGATGCTCACCTGTGACTTAACCTTTGGCCGGGTGTCATCTAAGGTAGGGAGAGAGAGATAGAGGTAGTGGACTGGTTGGAGGAGTGTAGCGGCGCATGAGAATGCGTCAAAACAAACAGACGACTTTGTTTCCGCCGCTGTGCTAGCAGCCGCTGTGAATTTTGCACACACTGCTCAAATACCACGGGTTGTCATCACTCAGACAGTCAAAGCAGGCTAGGCAGGGACACAAGTGAAATGTGCGTGCGTGCGTGCGTGCGTGCGTGCGTGCGTGCGTGCGTGTGTGCATGACAGTGTTTGTGTATATATGTGAAGTGTTTATTCAATTCTGCATCACAGAAGAGAACATGCTAACGATAATTACTCCACAGCAGTGGTCTTTCCATTGGTTTAACCGATAGTAACCTAAACCCCAGGCCATCAAAGAAATCACCTTTAAAAAAACAAAGTCTGGTACTGTAGACTTCTATGATCCCTACCAATGAATAGGCCAGCCTGAAGGAATTTGTGGTGTGTGCCACATGGTCTAAATACCATTTCCGTGGCCTTATTCGCCCCACAAATAATTAAACTCTGGGGGGAACAACTGATGCAGTTGTTGTTTGAGGGACTACTTCCAAACTTTCAACATAGTTGATAAAATTAGCCGATTTTAATAAAACAATCTTTCTAAAACTTAGTAGCCATAGAAATAAATGTTTCTTTGAAGTTGGAAGTGTTTATTTTCAATCCATCTGCCATTGTTTGAGTTGATCTACTGGGGCTGGAATGCACCTGTAGCTACAGTTTCTTGTGACATGGTGTTATTGGTCTTTGGTTGACAGGCCTGTTTGGCCTCTCCGTGCACAAGACATCACCGTTAGACCCTGTAGCTATATGCACACATATGTACGCACAGACAAATTGAGTCCAGTTCTGTACATGTACTGTACCTATCTTTTCCAAGTACTGTGACTCTTTACCACTTAAACCCTACATACCTCAGTGACAGGAGTCCCCCAGGCATCTACTATCCCCCTCCTTTTTCACTCTACACCAAATCTCTGTGACAAACATAGCAGATCTACAAGCTCACAATGTTTCACCTGGATAGGGACATTAGGGTTAATGTGATTAACAGCAGTGAAAACATTCTGTTACGTTGACTTCTGTCCAGAACTGCCTGTTGAACCACTCTCATTGGTCAACTGTTGTTCAAGTATTCTGATACAAGTATATGGAAGTGCCTGACTGGCTGAGCCTGCAGTGTAAGAAATGTGGGGCCCATTCTGGTTAATGGGACAGATGTTGTTGAGCATATTTCTGAGGTTGTTCAGAAGGTATTTTTGTAGACATTAGTAGACCTGTTTGTTGTTGATGGTGAGAAGAGGGTGAGAGGTTATTTCGGCTCCCTTCCAGACCCATATTTGTTATCCATGCGTGTGCGTGTCCGTGTGCGTGTGCGTGTGCGTGCGTGTGTGTGTGTGCATATTTCATGAGCCTTCCAATCACCTAAGGTATTTTCTCAGATGTTGTTGTTATACTGTAGTGTATGTCTCATAATTGCCAATGGGGCAATGTACTTTTCTATGACCCATCATGCACCACCACCACCAGATTTAGTGACAGCCAGCTGACACCAGTTGTCACCATTGCGTATTGCAGAGACCAGGGTTTTATAAAAGTATATGGTTTCAACAACACATGAGATCTCCTGGGGTCTGCCTCTACCTACAGATGGTTGAAGGGAGGGAGGTCAGGCTTTCTAGCGGCGTAGTTAACTCATCGTAATTCACACGCTGCCTGCCTAAGCGGGCGAGATACACAAGTAGAGAACACTTTGAATGCTCAGCTTACAGACAGCCGGGCAGCAGCAGCGAGTTCCTGGCTTCTCGGAACATGTCCCCAGGCATTTATGACGGATCTGATTCAGCCTGTTCCACTTAAGATCAAGTGAGAGGCAGCAATGTTGTTTGTGACAGATCATATATAGTGTGTGTGTGTGTGTGTGTGTGTGTGTGTGTGTGTGTGTGTGTGTGTGTGTGTGTGTGTGTGTGTGTGTGTGTGTGTGTGCGTGCGTGCGTGCGTGCGTGCGTGCGTGCGTGCGTGCGTGCGTGCGTGCGAAACGCTGGTGGCCGGCTAATTGCACGCCACTGTGGCTGTTTATGAATGGGATGAGCGTTGCGTTAAAAGAGGTTGAAACACATTGGGCAAATGTTTCCCAAAAAATTGGAAGTAGCTAAAATAGCTAATCTGCAAGCTCAAAATGCATTGTGAGATTGTAGATCGGCTATTTGTTGTACAACAACGTAAGGGATTTAAGTCATGTTTGCTCATGGCTAATCTAAGGATTAACCTGTTGAATATGTTACACATATGTTACACATGTAACTTAGTTTTCATTTCCTGTTTTCGAGAGGGATATTGGTGCAGTAGTACTGGTAACACCCCCCCTCCCATCTGCAGACACTGTTTTGTCTGCAGCAGACATATGTGTACTCTTCCTGTTCTAGACTAGAGTCCCACAATGCCGTAAACCTTTCCACAACAGCCGTAAACAAGCACACCGCAGTGACCCCCCTCTGAGCATTGTGTGCTTCTATTTGTTTTTGTTCTGTATGGAGTTCTACATCCAGTAAACATGTAAAAAGGTGGGCCCATGCACACATGTAGCTATGGTATGTCAACATGTGCAAAAGTCTATGTATAACTCCACGTGCAGCCGTGCAGGTCTGTTCATGTGTCATCTGCTCTGGCTGTGCTATCTGCCTTTGTTCCCTGGCTGTGAAAGCAGCTCAGCACATCTGCATTTGATGTAAAGACTGTGTTCCCACGGAGTCAAACAAGCGAATTATATGTAGTTTCTTTCGTCCAGGCAAATCACTGACAACTGTGAGATTAGATGTCTTTGTTTGAACTGCAAACTTTTGCCACAAAGAGAAACGTATTTTACAATTGCCTGCAAGTTGGTGTGTGTAAATGTGTAAAGAAATCATAAGCTTTAATTTGTGCGAGAGTGTAGCTTGGCCAAAAAGAACTGAGCTACAAGCTAACAGTGTGTCACTATTATAAATTAGGCCTTTGCCGAAGAACATACAGTACAGTATAATGTAAGGCATAAAATATTAGGGGTGAAGTTCAGTGTGATGATGCAATAGAATCAAAGGTCGCTAACTTTTATGACATGTCACATTTGCTACCTGTGAACTTCTAAAGCTTCCGTTGCTGATTTCACCTTTAGGTTAAAACCACGAATGCACAGAATGTTAAAACTGAGCGGGTAATGGATTGACTGGTCTTTTTTTCTTACAAAGAATACCGCAGTGAGAGAGTTCAGATTCTGATTCAGTGGTGAGAACGCCACCACAGCATTTTTCATTCTTTAAGTTGCATGAAGAAGAGACCATGAAGTTGTTGATTATTTGCCCATTATGGTCATTGATAAAATTACACAGAAAAACAAGATAAATTAGTAAAGATAAATACGTAGGACCTCAAATAAGAAAGGCATGTAATACGTTAGATCAAAATACTTCAAATAAACATCCAATTAACACAAAGATAAATAGAAATGAAATGAAATATACTGTATGCTAACTCTGTACTTTGCTCTCTCCCTGTGTGTGTGTGTGTGTGTGTGTGTGTGTGTGTGTGTGTGTGTGTGTGTGTGTGTGTGTGTGTGTGTGTGTGTGTGTGTGTGTGTGTGTGGTGTGTGTGTGTGTGTGTGTGTGTGTGCGCGTGCGTGCGTGCGTGTGTGTGTGTGTGTGTGTACTGTGTAGTGCTGCTGACGTGGGTGAACTGTTCCAGTGTGCGATGGGCCACCCGGGTTCAGGACATGTTCACTGCTGGCAAGTTGCTAGCCCTGGCTCTCATCATCATCATGGGCATCGTGCAGATCTGCAAGGGTAGGCTGGCTGACGCCTTCTAGACAGGCTGTGTGTGTGTGTGAGCCTGTGCGCACGTGAGTGTGTGGGTGCGCGTGTGCGTACATGTGTGCTTGGTACTGTAAAATCCTCCGTTTTAACCCATTAAGACCTGAAACAAACATTTTCAAAATCCTAAAAAAATAATCGGAAAAAAATATATACAAAATAATTTTCACGATTTTTCAAAAATAGCAGATCTAAAAGCTCATTGCGCGCTCATTTGCTGTGTCTGGTGGTCTCACTGTTAAACGGACTCTATCATGATTTTCAACTGCATGATCTATATACATTTGCTGTAGGGTCAATAATCTATTCGCTAATGTTCCATTAGAGGCCTGTTGCTGAAACGCTGCCAAAATTGTGCTGACAAGTTTACTCCTGTGATGTCAGTGTGGTAAAATCTGTGAATTTAAAAAACACTTGTTTTTTAGCTGCTACCCTCTGTGGTTGTCACATTGCGTGTGGTTATGGCAAAATAGTATACTTGACTTGAGAAAATAATGAATCAGGTTCATGTAATAGACGGTCATAGACCTCATGCTTGCCCACAAAATGCATCGTGGGAATTAAAGGAACACAGAGAAACAGGAGAAATGGTAACATTTTCTGTAAATATGGACTGTATTGTAAATATTGCTGTTTCTAAACTGTGATAACCATGAAAACTTTTATGGGCTGCAAATCAAAATGGTTATGCAGTTTCTTGAAGGACAAAAAAAGGACAGCACAGTAACTGGACACAGACACACACACACACACCCACACACCCACACACACACACACACACACACACACACACACACACACACACACACACACACACACGCGCGCGCATGATTGTGGTGCGCGTGTGCACACGGTCACTGGGGACACATTCTCCACTGTATGGAGTCTCCCTACGAATGACCACCGGGGTCAATGAGTTCCTGGTCTGATGGGCCCCTTTGGTTAAAACTCACATCACTAATGTAGTTTTCATATCAGCACGTCTCTGTGGGTTGGCATTCACAACACGGCAGAGGGCCAGTTTTCACAGCGGCCGTGGTGACTAGGGGGCTACAGCTTGGGCTAATAATCTATGTACACAGCAAAATGCAGGGGAGGATTTCTGTGTGAGCCTTTGAAGACAATGCAGAGCACAATGGGTGATTTGCCCTCTCAGAGCAACGGGAGAATTCAGTTGTAAAAGAGTCATAGGCGACCCACTTTCATGCAGTCATTTCAGGGGGGAAAAAAGTGACCATTTCGCTATTTCAAAAATAGTGAAAATAGACGATCTATCAGCTCACAACATGTATCATCGTAGCGTGTTGTCAGCTTGTTGTGAGCTGTAGAAAATAGAAATCTGGCAGACTACCTGCTAGATGACGAACACAGCAGGTTTCCTAATTTCAGATGACAGCAACTGTGTTTTGTGGCCTAGATGACTAGTTGCTACAGACCGGCCATTGTCTTATCTGATTGATCGTGTGCAGATTGATAAGTACTAGTGATCCAATTTCCTCACAAAATTAGATTTTTTTTAAAACTATGCCTAATGGAGATTACTCTTTGTTATAAATATTTCTGCTGGGACCTCTTCACCCAGGACAGTTACTCCGGTAAAAGAGCAGACGTGGACTCCAGAATTACTTTGTTTGTCTTTATATAAAGATTGCAGCAGTACATGGGAATGGCAGATTGGATGAAGGATGATGATATGAATAGCAAAGGACTGTATTGAGTGGTAGTTCTGTAAACAGAATAAAATAACAAATGTACAATTATTTCTACTGGAAATAATTATCACAATAAAAGAATTAGCTACATCACTAATAATGTACAGCATGTATATGAATTAACATTTAGTTAAGATGTACAAACAATTCACAGGGTAATGAAATGACTTTACAATTAATAGAATAGCCACTGACCACAACTAGCTGGCCAGGCTAGCTTAAATTAGCATGTGAGCTAACCAACTCAGCAGCACAGAAATGCACACACATATGGCCTCAGAAACGTCATGTACCCTACACAACATTCTCTACACATACATAGCAGCATTAAGCATTAATACAAGTTGTGCAATACAGTAGTAACTTACTCTTCATGAACGCACTCATACAAATAAAGGGACGTGAGACGCTGCGGACCGTCTCAACGTGAGTTCAATGTAAACACTGAGGACCCCAACACTCGCAGGGCTAACTAAAGGCCTGACTGAAGTGGAAAACTTAGCTGCCCAAAATGGTGCCTGAACAAAACAAACGTAACATGAAACTCAAGACAAAAGAGAAGGGAATTTATAACAGCCGCCCCCTGAATAGCATGGCTATGAAGTAAAGACAAATAAATTCCTCAAGGTGGTACCTCAGTCCTTGTGTCAGAATTGTCCTTAAAAACGTCTGGCAATTGAACCAGGTATGCTACTGGTCGCAGGTAAGTGCTGGTGAGTGGGTCTAGAGTGTAGGTTACTTGTGGCAGGAAGGCGTCCCGCCGCCCAATCAGGAGCCTGTTCAGTGTCACATGATTCATCTCTGGTTTCGTATCCCTGAGCAGCTGTACCTCTTCTGGAAAGCAGTCCACTCGACTGGCCTTTGGCAGGGGAACTGCATTGTATCTGAGGTTAGACTGAAGTGAGGAGGGTTCAGCTGCCGCCCCGTGAGGGAACTGCTGGGTTACTTTGGCCAGGACTGTGCAGCCTTTGGACTGCGTGACGTCTGGTATTTGAGGTGCCAGACTTATCTGTGTGAGGCCGCTGAAGATATTTTGTTTAAGCTCATCTTCTGGCTCTGTGGAGGTGGTAAGTGATGGCCATTTGTCAGGCATATCACGAGGGAGTGGTGATCCGTGGAGCCACCGATTCGGTGCCGCTAGCTCCGGTAGGGTCTTGCCGCGGGTCTGCGTGTTGGCTTTGTCCTTTAGCAGCTGTCTCTCTGTACTGCAGAGCCTGAGCATAACTGCTTTGGGAGCTGCTCTCACTAATGCCACATCCTTAATACGGAGCAGAGTGGTAGCATTCCGGAGTGTATCGCTGTCCTTCACCCCGTTGGTGCATGCTTCGGGGGTGCTCCTAGTCTCCTGGTCTGAACAGGACTGTAATGCTAGCGGGTCGAGTTCACACTGATGCTGTGTGAGACCTTCATCATGTTGGTGGAGGTCATCTTGTGCTGGCTTGAGTGATGTGAAGTAGCAGGAAGTAGCATGAGGTGGGAGACCATCCGGACCCTGGATTGCCCAGCCGAGCGCTGTACGAACAGCTACGGGTCCACCTCTGGAGCTGAACCTGACAGGCTCCTTGGCTGTGATCAGGTGGGAACAATCTGCCCCGATAAGCAGTAGCGGCTGCACGTTACTGAAGTTCTGCAGCTGGAGGCCTCGCAGGTGACGGTGACGCTGTTGGAGTGAAGTAACCGGGTAGGATTGCTCTGACAAGGCCAGTCGACCTGCGGTGAAGGCGCCTTTAACCGGGTACTGTTTTGAAGGCTGAATCGGGGAGGCCACATTGAAGTTGACCGACGCACCAGTGAGGCAAGCCACGTCTTGGCGGATGGTGCGCAGAGAGAGGGTCTCAGCTTTGCCTCTAAGTCCCAGGCGTTGGACTGCAGCTGGCAGTATTATTGTGCGCTCAGCCCCATCGTCTAGGATTGCGTATGTGTGCAGTGACTTTCTTCCATGGCTTATGAGGATTGGCACCACTTTGAGGTACACCTTCCCCCCTTGCTGGGAGTTGGTGAGTGAGGCACGATCCTTTGGTGTGATGAGGTAGACATGGGGACCTGGCTTGGCTATGGCATGGAGAACTCTGAGGTGAACCTCCTGGCATTCACTGCATGCTTTCTTTAGGGTGCAGGCGTCTTGCTCGTGGTTGGTGCGACCGCACTTACGACAACGATTGCCGTCTGTTATCCACTTCTCAACCTCTTCTGGTGAGTGCTGGCCGATGTTTGGACACTCTGAGAGGTAGTGCTCGGTGCTCTTACAGAACAGACACATTCTCTTGGACCACTGTTGCTTAGCCTCTGACCTGAATGTCTCTGAAGGTTGATTGCTGTCCGATTCCAGCTCATCAGCACCGTGGTAAACTGAGACAGGCCGGTTGTGAGGCCTGTGTGTGGGAACCTGCTTGTCTCTCTTGGGGGGTTGTGGCACATCAATCCGATGGCGCTGTGCCATTTTTGCAGATAAACGTTGAGCTTCAGCTTTCGCCTTGAGCCATTCTGAGAGGTCTCGGAGGTTGTACGGGTTTAGGCTGCTTGTGTTCAGGCGACCTTGAGCTTGTAGATGCTCCACGAAGCTGTCCCTCGATTGGTTGGGGAGCTTACTCAGGAGCCGATCGACATGGCCGGTCGACATCACTTCCATCCCGCTAGGCCCTTCCAGCGACGTCAGCATTGCTACTAGCAGTTCGATACTAAGGGCAAAGCTCTGGAAGGCACTGGAGTCTCCTGCTTTGAGATCAGGAGAGTTCAGGATGGCTGCAATCTCGCTTTGTGCGAGTTGATGTGGCTGCCCATATTGCCGCTGTAAGGTCTGTATGGCGGCGGTGTAGGGCTGTGCATAATGCCTGCAGGACTGGGCTATTAGCCTGGCTTCATCCAGAACCAGGTGCTCCATGAGCACACGGTACTTGTAATGTTCAGAGAGTTCAGTGTGGGGGTTGAGTAGATGGTCCAGCGCCATCTTCAGGTCAGTGAATTCTCTTTCACTATCATGCACCAGGTTGGGGAGTTGCGGTATGGGAACTGGCTGCCTGTGGGGCTGGAAGTCGTATGGCGTCTGTGGTGGCATATAAAAGGGTTGAGGAACATACTGGACCGGTTGATATGGCACTGGGCCAGGTGTTGGAGCAGGATGGATTTGATAGGCTAGCTGACTGGCATATTGGACTGGCAGGACTGCTACAGGCTGGGTCGGTGCTGGCCCTGGTGCTGAAGACAGTTGCTGGTAGGCTCGCTGAGTTACTAGAGCTGGCTGGGGCTGAAGGACAGGAGCAGGATAGGGCTGATGATAGTCATATTGGACTTGCTGGGCTGATACAGGTTGGGACGGTACTGAGCCATATGCTGGAGACACGTGCTGATAGGCTGGCTGAGCTGGCAGGGTAAATGCTGATTGGGACGGTACCGGGCCATATGCTGGAGACACCTGCTGATAGGTCGCCTGTGTTACTGGAGCAGGCTGGTGCTGATACACTGATTGAGACTGGTAGCTCTGTTGGCACACAGGCATTTGATACACTGGCTGTGCAGAGATGACTGGTGAAGACTGGTGCGCTGGTTGCAGGGCCGCTGCCGGTAGGTGTGGTGAAGGTGCTGCTACCCAGGTAGATGGTTGGTACTGTACAGGCATAGCTGCTGGGTGCTGGCTTACTGTCTGAAGGGCATGTGCAGCAGGTGACTGTGGCATGGCTAGGGTGAGCTGATGCTGCTGAGGCGTCGCTGCTGGGTGCTGACCTACTGGCGCGAGGGCAGGAGCAGCGGGTGACTGATGTGCGGGGTGCAGCGCCGTTGCTGTCTGGTATACTGATTGTGCGGGCAGAGCTGCCGCGTAGTGACTTGCTGGATGTGCAGGTGTTATTGGCATAGGCTGATATAGAGTCTGTGTGCCCGCCATGGCACTACCGCGCGTGATGTCTGCAGTTGGTGACACAGGCTGGTTCGGCTGGTAAGCAGGCTGGTACCCTGGAGCTGTCGACATTGACTGACCCATGTGGCCCACAGATTGCATTGTCTGGTAGTTAGACTGCGCCATGACCATACTCGTTGTGGTGGGGGGTGGCGATGTAGGTGCTGCTCTGAGTAGTGGTACAAAGGTCATTGTAGGCGGTGGGGACTGAGCCAACATGTGGCTCTGTTGACTTTGGCTTGACATTGAGGCTGTTGTTGCTTGGGGGTAACCAGGGCTGCTAGTATTAAAGCTGTGTTCGGTTAGGCTCTGACTGTAGCAGCTCTGTTCTGAGGGGGCTGGTGATTGGAGTCTCTCATGCCTGTTCTGCAGGCTAGACATGTTAATAGCACATGATGCCATGTTCCATTCACCTGTCCTATTGACTGCTCCTACTGTAGATGGACAGGTAGATGGCCCGGGCGCGGTGTGTAGCTGGTCACCTGTAGCTGCAAACTCGGTCTGCAGGCTGAGTGACCGCAGCTGCTGTACGCTGGCCTTCATGCTGTCGTCTTTAGAAGGGGCAGTATTAGGCATGAGGGACTGTGGCAAGCTAACCTTATAGGCTTGCAGGTGTGCTGGAAACTGTCGCAGTCTTCCCTGTAGTTGTGCTGCATCTCCGGCTGCTGTTAATGTTCTCTGGGAGTCCATGGTACCGTCGTGGATAAAGATAGTCCGGTTCGGAAGGACCAATAATGGAGATTACTCTTTGTTATAAATATTTCTGCTGGGACCTCTTCACCCAGGACAGTTACTCCGGTAAAAGAGCAGACGTGGACTCCAGAATTACTTTGTTTGTCTTTATATAAAGATTGCAGCAGTACATGGGAATGGCAGATTGGATGAAGGATGATGATATGAATAGCAAAGGACTGTATTGAGTGGTAGTTCTGTAAACAGAATAAAATAACAAATGTACAATTATTTCTACTGGAAATAATTATCACAATAAAAGAATTAGCTACATCACTAATAATGTACAGCATGTATATGAATTAACATTTAGTTAAGATGTACAAACAATTCACAGGGTAATGAAATGACTTTACAATTAATAGAATAGCCACTGACCACAACTAGCTGGCCAGGCTAGCTTAAATTAGCATGTGAGCTAACCAACTCAGCAGCACAGAAATGCACACACATATGGCCTCAGAAACGTCATGTACCCTACACAACATTCTCTACACATACATAGCAGCATTAAGCATTAATACAAGTTGTGCAATACAGTAGTAACTTACTCTTCATGAACGCACTCATACAAATAAAGGGACGTGAGACGCTGCGGACCGTCTCAACGTGAGTTCAATGTAAACACTGAGGACCCCAACACTCGCAGGGCTAACTAAAGGCCTGACTGAAGTGGAAAACTTAGCTGCCCAAAATGGTGCCTGAACAAAACAAACGTAACATGAAACTCAAGACAAAAGAGAAGGGAATTTATAACAATGCCATATAATGCCCTCCCACCTTTGTCTGTTCCCCCTGTGCTCGTCGTTTATGTACCATGCCAATCTCTTCTCCTCTATTATAACACAGAATACATTCAAGAAATGTAAGAGAGATTTATTATGCAGCAAACCTTGTGTCATTAATATTGCATTGACCTTGTCCTTTCTACAGGAGAGTATTACTGGTTGGAACCAGCCAATGCCTTTGAGCCGTTCCAGGATTATGATGTGGGTTTGATCGCCCTGGCGTTCCTACAAGGCTCCTTCGCCTACGGAGGATGGAACTTCCTCAACTACGTCACGGAGGAGTTGGTCGACCCCTATGTGTAAGAACAGCTTTTGGTGGCTGGAAATGCCTTTAAACCAGTGGTTCTCTAACCAGGACCACCAGATTGGAATGCATGATTAGACCACGGACCCCCATAACTCTGAGAGTGTACAAATGGATTTGGTTCCATTTGAACACTCTCAGAGTTACAGACCTATAAGGGTCCATTTGGTTCCTATCAATCATTTCCCTTGGGACCCCCTGGAACGACTTCAAGGACCCCAAGGGGTCCCCGGACGTCCCTTTGAGAACCATTGCTTTAAACAGCACTGAAGAAATGTTGATGCTGTCAGCTGTCAGCTACAACTAATGCTAAGGAAATGACTAAATAAACACGTGGACACTTTTTTAGGTTGGGTTGGCCACCATTGGGGACACTTTGTTGTCATCGGCTTGCCACCGGTAGTTCAGAGTAGTTAGCATGATCCTTCCTTACTAAATCATCCACTTCAGTACCAGACCTGGTCCACCTTCAGTCATTCTGGGTTTAATTTAATTTAATTTCACTTAGCATGAGAGAAATTCTTGCTCAGAAAATATGAATGTAATTTTGTCATTTTCATTTTGTGTATAGAAATTGATTTCATTCCTCATTTCCTTTTGTTAATATACTGTATTTTCCCCTGCCCCTTCTTAATATAATTGTCATGTCCTTTTATTAACCTTAATATCCAATAATACCCCTCATCAAACCTTCCTCTTTAATATCCTCTTTCAAATATCTCTGTTCCTCGGTCACAAACACACACACACACACACACACGCACGCACACACGCACGCACGCACGCACGCACGCACGCACGCACGCACGCACGCACGTGTGTGCTCTATCTTTTATCTTTCTTTCTTCTTTCAAATCTCTCCTCCATTTCCTTCCTTCTATTCTCCACTTTTTTGTCCACTAATATCTCAGTTTTTGCCTTCTCCAGGAACCTTCCTCGTGCCATCTTCATCTCCATACCCCTGGTGACGTTCGTCTACGTCTTTGCCAACATCGCCTACGTCACAGCCATGAGCCCTCAGGAGCTGCTTGCCTCCAATGCTGTTGCAGTGGTAAGTAGCCCCACCCAGGGCGGGGGGTGCAGGGTGGTCCTGTGATCTCAAACAAATGCACGCGTTGATTGTGGAAGGCCTCTCACGCTCTCTAGTGGCCTTGCGGTGTCAATGCTCTGACATTGCCGCATGCGTTTGCATTCAAGACACATTATTAACCATGAAAGGTGGTTCCCTACCCTTTCTGTAATGGAATTTATATACTTTACATTGATATGCAAGATTAATATCACACACTGCGTATATGTTTTTGAGTAAATACTTAGTGGTCAGACTACATGAGCTTGTAGATCTGCTAATTTGGTAGTTCGAGAGATTGCGTCATAACTGTCTCGCTTGAACTGCTATATTAAGAATGATGAAACATGGTGACACATGATATCTGGACAAGTCACAATGACCAGCCAATGACCCTTGTTTCTAAAGGTCTGTGATTCAAATAGAGATGAGAGAACAGACTGCACATATTAGGTCTGCAGCATCAATTTGATGATGGATGCAGGAAGCTAATATTGAAAGAATAGCTTGATTCTGTCTGCCTGATAGGGAATGATAAGAGGGTATTTAAGCCAGCACCCAGGAACTGCTCGTGAGCATGCTAGATTAAACCTAGGATGTTGTATGTATGTATACTTGCAGACTGGTCTGTCATCCTTGCTTTGGGAGCCTTGCTCCTCGAGAGATGCCATCACAATACCATAATATTATTTTACATTAATGTTATTAAAATCTTAGTGTCTTGCCAATGATTTGAGAACCCACTGGCAATACCCTCGCAGGGTGCAGGCTACCAGTGGCCCTGGCCCACAGGTTGGGATTCACAGCCATAAAATGTGGTATTTCTAGAGCCAATGCAGTGCAGTGTGACATTAAAATATGAATAGGTCTAAAATACGGTTGTTGTGGTTTTGATGTGCCTAACCATCACCTTGTCTGTTCCTTACTCCCTCATTCCCCCTCACTCTCATCTATCTCAACTTCATCTGTCTGTCCCAGACGTTTGGTGAGAAGCTGCTCGGTTTCATGTCGTGGATCATGCCCATCTCCGTGGCTCTCTCCACCTTCGGAGGAGTCAACGGCTCCCTCTTCACCTCCTCACGGTTAGTTAGCTCACTATCAACTTCCTGACCTACTGTAGGTTGAATAGTGGCAAACAATTCTCACCCAAGTGTTTGTTTTACATGTTTGGTGTATCGTCGTGAAGTATACACGACACGTGTGTCCTTCAAACACTTTCTTGTAGACCTTCTAAACTTCCTGGCATGCCAGTCAAAAAGCCACAGATCTATTTATTATAAGCTGCGTGTCCCAAATGACTAATTGATCAAACATAATAGCAGGGTTTCTTACTATTTCAGTTTGAGAGCTGTTTTGGGGATATGCATTTCATTATATATCACCCAGGTTTATTATACAAATGTATTCTGGATGTTCTGGCATTCATGGTATTGTCCTCGGTGGTGGTGAACACAGCACTTAACCATCTGCCATCTATGTAAGCGGAATTGAGCAAGGAAAAGGGTCATTTTACCATTTGAATTTTGAGAACCATTCTGCTGAGCTTCCGTTTCATACCTAATCTCTCATTTCTTAATCTCCCATATAGTCCTTTTCTTCCATGATGTTCTTTCCTCTTCATTTACCACAATTGAAATATCTCATGCGTCCGACATCTCACTGGACTGAACGTTTGAGCTGTTTGACGATGTAACCCCCCCCCCCCCCCCCTCTCTCTCTAACAGCTTGTTCTTCGCTGGCGCCAGGGAAGGCCACCTCCCACGTCTGCTGGCTATGATTCATGTGAAGCGCTGCACCCCAATCCCTGCCCTGCTCTTCACTGTGAGTACTTCCTAAACTAACCCTGAATTTGTACAAATAGGACCACCAATGCAAAGTGCCTATGTGGCTATAACCACTGGTCCCTTTATGCTGTCACCACTGACTATCCTTCATCTTCCTCCAGTGTCTGTCCACCCTGCTGATGCTGTGTACCAGTGACATGTACACCCTCATCAACTATGTGGGCTTCATCAACTACCTCTTCTATGGAGTTACGGTTGCTGGGCAGATTGTCCTGCGCATTAGGCAACCCAACATGGTCCGACCAATTAAAGTGAGTGCACATGGAGATGCTGGCACTGTGCCCCAGTGCTCACTACGCTACCGCCACTCTGTCTTCTTGACTAGACAAATGATGACATTACTCTTATTAGCCAAAGGTAGCATGTTAGCTATGCTGTGCTGTTAGTATAATAGATCTGCTGTTAATGGAAAGGCAAACAGCTCTGCTCGATAAGGTGAACCTACTAGCAAGGCCCCATGTCAGTCAGTTAGAAATGATTCTTATTGATTGTTTGTTTGTAACTTGCTTGGATGTGGTTTTGCCACACAGAGCTATACAAGGCAAGCCAGAAACATTTATGCAATCACAATATATTCAAAGCATTTCTATAACTTAAAGAATCAGAATCAGAATAAACGTTATTGTCACATCACAGGTTTACAAGTGTAAAGACGTAGCTGAAATAATTTTTCGTGCAAGCTCCATCGTTCGTAGTTTTCAAGAAAGGGGGGGCAGAGTGAGGAAGAGCAAGGAGAAAAAACACATGAAACATTTCAAAAGAAAAAGAAACAGGTCAACAGGTCAAGAGAAAAATCTAAGATATTTACACACTGTATAGAATAAACAATTAGCAGGTATGTACATGAGGCTAGACATGAACTTATCTGACGCTGTTTCAATTGTCCTGACGTGTCACGTGCCAAGCATCTGAGCCTCCAAACAGTTTAAAGATACTGTTTAACCCTCACCTGATCAACATGGTTATACAAATGAATGTTCTCCTCTCTCACTCACTCTCTCTTTCTATCTCTTATCTATCTCCTCTACAGATCAGCCTAATCTGGCCAGTTATCTACCTGTTGTTCTGGGCCTTCCTGCTCATCTTCTCACTATACTCTGAGCCTGTGGTGTGCGGCATCGGCCTGGCCATCATGCTGACTGGTGTTCCTGTCTACTTCCTGGGAGTCTACTGGGACAACAAGCCACAGTGCTTCGATGCCTTCGTCGGTAGGTCAATTTAACTGTCTCACTTCCGTCTTTCGGGGACAGCGTATGTACTGTACAGTAGAAGGATTTCAAATCAATGTTCAGAATACAATGTGAGCATTGTCATAGCGAAATGCATTGCCCAGGGAATATATGAAAAACACTGTCACATAAATATAAAAACAGGTATGGTTGCCTTAAAGGACCATTCTGGTTTCATGTTTAGTCCTTAGTCATGCATACTTAATACATTAATACTGACAATTTCTCAAAGCGGGAACATTCGGCACTCTGCAGAGATGTAAAGTGTACATGACATGTAGGCAATTGTCTAAACATGCCATAACAGTGATAATGTCCTTTAAGTTCATCATGCGATCTGTAAGTATACGATTGTGACTGTCCTAAAACTCCCCTATTTGTCTGTCTGTCTCTCTGTCCTCCTCCAGACAAGATGACGTACGTGGGCCAGAAGCTGTGCGTGGTGGTTTACCCAGCAGAAACTAGAGGGACTGCAGATGAGGGCGAGGAGATGAAGGAGGCCAGGTCTCCTCTGGCCAGGGAGGAGGACGGAGAAACGCAAAAGTCTGGGGACTGTTAATAACACACAGTTTTGTCTTCTGCCAGCAC
Source organism: Gymnoscopelus microlampas (assembly GCF_963454915.1). Classification (NCBI taxonomy): domain Eukaryota; kingdom Metazoa; phylum Chordata; class Actinopteri; order Myctophiformes; family Myctophidae; genus Gymnoscopelus; species Gymnoscopelus microlampas. The sequence goes on along the minus strand of NC_139956.1, from coordinate 20,529,212 downwards.
CTGCCCCCCAAAGAAACACACGTTATGCAGTCAAATGCGTGCGCACCGTGCATACATGCACAAAGACACGTGCACATACACTCACTCTGGTGACTTAGTAGCTAGGTCGATTCTCTGGTAAACACTTGTGCCTCATAGCGTTTGCGTTTGATTTTAGCATTCTCTCGATCACGACACACTGTGCCAAATATCATGAGATGTTTGGAGGACGGTGGACTCCAACCAACTTCTCTCGCTATAATTTGGGGTTTTTAATGGAAGCTTCAGTAGAAGCAATGGAAGCTAGTCATTCGTTTAAACACGGCCCCTCCACCCCACCTGCCACTGGCACATACATCCCCACTGTCATTATCCTCATCCTCTCCTCTTCCTCACTTTTTCTCCCCCTCCACACACCTCCTGTACACTCCTACTGTAAGAGCAACCTTTTTATTTTATTTTAAAGACTCTTACTCTACCGTGGTGGATACACTTTTTTGTGTTTATTCATTAATGTTTTGTCTGTCACATTGTACATTTTATTTGTCATGCATTCAACATGTCAAAGCTGTATTTTGATTGTCGAAACATCCGATTCAGATCAAGTTATTTCACATTGTCAAGTACACTAAATGCTGTATGTTATTTTTTTAAACGACTGTGATTCCAAAATGTTTTTGTAATTGTCATAATTGTTTATATCATTTGTTTTTATTATTGTAGTTTTTTTTACTCTTGCAACTGCAGAGGTATTAACCTTAAAACTGATGTGTGATCTGGTTTGTACCTGTCAAATAGTGGTGTATTCTGGTGCAGAATCAGTTACTTTTAATTGCCTTAATTATGATATATATTCTGTACGTACTGTAGGTATCAGTGCAGTATTGTTATCATTGGTGTAGAGAGCTGATTTATACTGATTTATTTTTGTTTTAATAGATCTTCATGTCAAAGGAAACACAAATAGAAAGTGTCCGTTTTTGAAATCTCACGTTGACTCAGCGGTTTCTTTTAAACTGGACACTACTGAAATAATCTACCCATAGAAACAGACAATCAAAGATGGGCAACGACTGCAAAGAAGATACATATATAGGCACAGAACGGACACGTTCTGCTTCACAAATGTGCTTGTTAGTCTCAAGACAAACCATAGCCTATAGACTAGCAGGCAGAAATTATTAGTGGTATTGTTAATGTTGTGCACCCCACTGCAGCAAATACCACCACCGACACATGAATGCTTGTGAGGAAAATAGTTGTAGGGGCTCATTGTCTTTCATGTGGAAGTCAAGTCTGTGGAGTTAAGCCTAATTTATACTTCTTATGAATTAGGCTTTAGTGTTTATGAAGATGTCTTAGTGTCAGTGTATCAGTAAATGTGTTTTTGTAACTTATGTATCTGATCTGTGTTTAAATATCAGAGGACTCTGGTAGGTCTTTATTTAGGGGGTCAACTATTTTATTGTACATTATCACTAGAAATTTGAGTGCAATATTAGCAGCTGCCTTGGCAATGGTTGAAATTTCACCCCTAAATAAATCTGCTCCATCTATATTGTCTGATGAGTTACAGTATATAAGTATAGGTATAGGTTGTTGATAAAGGAGTAGAAACACGATGGACTTACATAAACATGCATGCGCATGTGCGTGTGCGCGCACACACATGCACTCTCTCACACACACACACACACACACACACACTCTCTCACACACACACACACACACACACACGCACACACGCACGCACGCACGCATGCACACACACATACGCATATTCCTGTGTACCGACTATGGAATTCTCAGAGCATTCAAACTGCCTTTTTAAACACTCACACTGCCAAAAAACTAAGAATAAACACCAGAGCTTTGACGAATTGCTTCATTGTAAGTCTTAAAATCTTTAACCAGTGGCATTAGGAATTAATTGCTCAGGGGACAACTTTAATCAAATACATGTAAAAAAAAACACTGATAAACCACCACCTCTAGATAACAGTAGGCAATGTCATAGCTTCGTCAGAAATGCAAATGCACATGAAATGATGAGGAATGTACAATCAATTTGGGCAATTATTGCATAGCTTGATGGAAGGATAGCAGGGTTTCTCAACTTATGATGTGATTTGTGCGCTTATGTACTGTATGGTTCATATTTACATAAACATAGATGTCATCAAGATCAGAACATTATGTCTCACTAAATAACCATTACCGACACATGAAGTCTTTTTCACCTCAGAATATGGTGGCATCCATGTGAACTTTTGCAAAGATCATATACACCACGAGTCATGGCTTACCCCCCCCCCCCCCCATTACATTGTTTGCTTTCAGCTAGTGGCAATAGTAGTTTATACAGTATATTTCCATTGTGCCCTACTATCTTGCTGCTGCCCAGTTCTTGATAAGCTGCAAGTCAGGTCATCACTTCTTGCTTTGATACAGACCAAAACAAGCCTCTGGTGTATGTAGAAGGAAGCTCTTTTATGATATCCTCTAGGCCACAAGGCCGGAAATTCTTTTCTATCAATACTGTCTAGTCTAACATTCTGGTTGGTGCTGGCTGGTGTCATAAGATTTATTCTATAGTAGGTTGTCTTTTGCTGTCTGCAGCCTATCACTGTAGGCACATTCCACTTATTATGTCAACATTAATACTATTTTTGTTCAAAAGTTAATGTACATAATGGTGATGAGTGTGTGATAAGAATAAATATATACTTACTATAAGTGAGTTACATTTTGCATTATTGTGTTGAAAACAGTTGCCTTTATGCAAAGAGTGCGTAGGAGTAGTTACAAGAAACATGGTAGTCATGGCACCTATTTGAATAGCTCCATACTGCAAGTTTATTACACAGGACAAACTTATTCAGTGTCATCATTAATATCACACACATTCAAAATGAACAGTAAACTTAATCTCAAAATCCCCTTCAGTTTCTTGTTCTGGGAGTGGGAGAAATATGAACTCACCGTATTAAATGTTAACCTTTTAACCAAATATTGATACTTTCAAAGTGAATGAATTTCTCACCAACACCCGTAAACTGAGGCAATGTCCTGCATGCGATCACATTGTATTCCTAGCCAACTTGCTACGCCATTGGCAATACCACTTGCAAGTGTATTCATATCATTTGAGGTCAAATTTGTCTTTCATGCTCAGTACTAGCTAAAAACTAGCTCAATATGCAACTTCAGACAAATGTGTTGTTACTTACATACTGTATGTTATCTTCCTATATCTCCTTATTACTCCTTCACAGATCTGATGAAACTACATTGAATGACTCGTGTCACTGATATATCCAATAGTCTTAAGATATGTAAAAGAGAGCAAGGAAGATGCTCCAGTGGAAAATATTGTGTTTGAAGGGTGGATTTTTACAAGAACAGTAACGCTGCAACTGCGTCTGTGTTTTCCGGGGCTGGCTCTCCAAAAAGAAGAAGAGGAAGAGAAGAGAAGGAAAAAAAAACACCCTGGTGGAATCTTTGTTTTAATTTGATTCAATAGGACAAGACTAATCCAACTAAGACCCATTCCTGGAGCCATGGATAAACAAGAGGTTGGGCATTTAAGGCAGCCATTTAAACCTTGCTCAATGGGCATTAAGTTTGGATTTCCTGCCCGTTTTTCATTAAAATGTTGACTGTCGGCTGCCATGTAAAGGCAGAAACATTTTGGCCATAAGCACAGCAAAGCAAAACTCTGCACTGTTTTACCTCCAATGCATCAACCCAGTAGGTGGTATTCAGCAACCCATATCAGTCCCATCCACAATGTCTCCAATCAATACTAGGACAGAGGCTAAGACAGGTTTGGTAGCGTTAGCTACAACGCAGGCATGGAGTAGAGGCTTCCGACAGAGTGGTGGATCTCCTCTCCTCCTCGAAGTGCAAGGACCAGATGGAGAACAGAGCCACCCTGGATCTTGTAGTCTGCTGCCGTTTTCTCATCGTTCCTGAGAAGAAGAGGTGACAGACAAGATGAGGTCCTTCCAAATGTATGTGGTATATGGTGGACTAAAGAAACACATACATGTACAATTCTATACACGCTTGGAGCATTTAATTAGCTAACAACGCAAAAATGTGCATCACATATAGCCTACATGTGTGGGTTAACTGGACTTGTTTAATTTTTTGGTTTGATATTTTTGATTTTGACAATCAATGCAACCTGAAGAACGACTCTAGTCGGAAGTGCCAGCTAGGAGGCCCTACCCTACTGTTCTTTGTTGTCTACCTCCATTGAAACATCCTGTACAATGTATACTTTACTAACTTGTCTACAACAATGGAATCTCAGCCTTACATCTGTTTGCCGCTGTAAATCAGCCTCTGCTGCTGAGGAGGGATGCCTTCTTTTTCCTCGACCCTCTCTTTGATCCGCTCCACCTTAATGGAAATAAGAACATAAGAACAAAAGGTTGTCAGACACAAAGACAGATTGTTGATGAGCCTGGTTACTGTACATACTGTATACGGTACGTTTATTGATACTAGTGTTGATGATGTCTCGTTTAATATTATTGTATTGTGTGTCGTTAAATGTCTCGATGAATTTAATACACAGGACCACAATGGAAACTTTTTGTGTTATCCTTTTAGCAATCATTGTAATATCGTATCACTGTACTATTTGCAACTGTTAAGGATAAGGATAATAAATAAAGTATTTATTATAGTTAATAAAGTATTCCGTCGATCAATCCATTTTGGAAAAGAAACATGCATTGCATACCTTGTCTGTGGGCTCAATGTCAATCTCGATTTCCTTGCCAGTAAGTGTCTGGAAGTGGAAAGAAAAGAAAAAACAGAGCTCTGATTTAGGCTACCTGAATCGTTCACTTATACAGTACATTATAACGTAGCCTACCCCCAGTGGTGGAAGAAGTACATATTTTATTTTAAGTAAAAGTAGCAATACCACAATGTAAAAATACTCTGTTACAAGTAAAAGGCCTGTGTTCAAAATGTTACTTGAGTAAAAGTACAAAAGTATTGGCATCAAAATATACTTAAAGTATGAAAAGTAAAGTACTAAAATGTTTGAAAATAGCAGATCCACAAGATCACAACGCGGCTGTTTTCAAATAGCCTATGTATAAAATAGGGCTGAAGTGGTTAATGTATGTTTGATAATATAATCATTTATATCTGCAAAGTAAGTAACGTTTTCAAATAATGGAGTTAAAAGTAAAATATTTGCCTCTGATGTAGTGGAATAGAATTAAAAGCACTGACATTTTTAAATACTCCAGTAGAGTTAACATTCCTCAAAATTGTACTTTTGAGTAAATGTAATTTGAACTGCCTACCGCCTTGTTTGGGATGACTGATCACTACATGGTAGAATCGCCTTACCTTCACTTTAATCAACATGTTGACTTCTTTGTTCTCCGAATATCTATTTTATTGCTATAAGTATACGTGTGCACGGTGTCCGTGTCTTTCTGCTAAATAAATTGGCGAGGAAATTTGATTTAATTTCTTTCAACTAGCGTTTACGTCTTGTGTCTCACTCCTCAAGAATCCCACTAGATCCTTGTCTGAAAATCAAGGGTTCCGCACTTTGATTTCGGGTTATTATAATGGTTTTGCTGCTCAACTCTACAAAATATTTAAACGTAAAGTCTAGATATATTTAAACATACATTTAAATGTTATCCAAGTTATGTAGTCCCACAGCGAGCAAATGTAGTGGTTAAACACTGCGGTCACGCTGGCCGCTCTTCAGATAGAGTCGGTCGCACCAGCCGTGCTTCAAAAATGATTGCGCAGCTACGTGGCTTTTTACGATTAGGCGAACTGATGGTGCGTTCAATGAAATCGTAAATCCCAGTTACTTCAATATATACATGTAAAAATGTAATAAAACAAACTAAAAACATTGTTTGTGTCTAATGTTCTCGTCTGTGATTATTACCGAAATGTTTTACTGCACAAATTATTAATAATAAAATATTGTAATATTACAGAATCCCATAGAGTTTAATGTATTTTTTGGGAAATCATAAAAAAATCTAAAAACATAGTTATCACCCAGCAACTAAATGTTATTGTGCCCATGTGTGTCCTTTACAATATGTGATTATTACCAATATATTTTACTGTACCGATTATTAATAATAAAATATTGAAATATTACAGAATCCCATCCATTTCAATGTAATTTATCAGAAAATCATAAAAAATTCAAAAAACATAGTTATCACCCAACAACTATATATGAATGTGTCCCATGGTCTCTTGTACACCTGTGATGATTATCAATATGTTTTACAGCAGCAATTATTAATAATAAATGATTGAAATATTACAGAATCCCATCCATTTCAATGTAATCTTTAGAAACATCATAAAAAAATCCAAAAAACATAGTTATCACCCAACAACTATATATTAATGTGTCCCATGGTCTCTTGTACACCTGTGATGATTATCAATATGTTTTACAGCAGCAATTATTAATAATAAATGATTGAAATATTACAGAATCCCATCCATTTCAATGTAATCTTTAGAAAAATCATAAAAAATCCAAAAAACATAGTTATCACCCAACAACTATATATTAATGTGCCCCATGGTCTCATGTAAAGCTGTGATGATTATCAATATGTTTTACAGCAGCAAGTATTAATAATACATTATTGAAATATTACAGAATCCCATCCGTTTCAATGTAACCTTTAGAAAAATCTTAACAAATCCAAAAAACATAGTTATCACCCAACAACTATATATTAATGTTCCCCATGGTCTCTTGTACACCTGTGATGATTATCAATATGTTTTACAGCAGCATTTATTAAGAATAAATTATTGAAATATTACAGAATCCCATCCATTTCAATGTAATCTTTAGAAAAATCATAAAAAATCCAAAAAACATAGTTATCGCCCAACAACTATATATTAATGTGCCCCATGGTCTCTTGTACACCTGTGATGATTATCAATATGTTTTACAGCAGCAATTATTAATAATAAATTATTGAAATATTACAGAATCCCATCCGTTTCAATGTAATCTTTAGAAAAATCATAACAAATCCAAAAAACATAGTTATCACCCAACAACTATATATTAATGTGCCCCTAGGTCTCTTGTACACCTGTGATGATTATCAATATGTTTTACAGCAGCAATTATTAATAATAAATTATTGAAATATTACAGAATCCCATCCGTTTCAATGTAATCTTTAGAAAAATCATAAGAAATCCAAAAAACATAGTTATCACCCAACAACTATATATTAATGTGCCCCATGGTCTCTTGTACACCTGTGATCATTACCAATATGTTTTACAGTAGCAATTATTAATAATAAAATATTGAAATATTACAGAATCCCCATCGATTTCAATGTAATCTTTCAAAAAATCATAAAAAATTCAAAAAACATAGTTATCACCCAACAACTATATATTAATGTGCCCCATGGTCTCTTGTAAAGCTGTGATGATTATCAATATGTTTTACAGCAGCAAGTATTAATAATACATTATTGAAATATTACAGAATCCCATTCGTTTCAATGTAACCTTTAGAAAAATCTTAACAAATCCAAAAAACATAGTTATCACCCAACAACTATATATTAATGTTCCCCATGGTCTCTTGTACACCTGTGATGATTATCAATATGTTTTACAGCAGCATTTATTAAGAATAAATTATTGAAATATTACAGAATCCCATCCATTTCAATGTAATCTTTAGAAAAATCATAAAAAATCCAAAAAACATAGTTATCGCCCAACAACTATATATTAATGTGCCCCATGGTCTCTTGTACACCTGTGATGATTATCAATATGTTTTACAGCAGCAATTATTAATAATAAATTATTGAAATATTACAGAATCCCATCCATTTCAATGTAATCTTTAGAAAAATCGGGGGGAAAATCCAAAAAACATAGTTATCACCCAACAACTATATATTAATGTTCCCCATGGTCTCTTGTACACCTGTGATGATTATCAATATGTTTTACAGCAGCAATTATTAATAATAAATTATTGAAATATTACAGAATCCCATCCGTTTCAATGTAATCTTTAGAAAAATCGAAGAAAATATAAAAACATAGTTATCACCCAACAACTATATATTAATGTTCCCCATGGTCTCTTGTACACCTGTGATGATTATCAATATGTTTTACAGCAGCAATTATTAATAATAAATTATTGAAATATTACAGAATCCCATCCGTTTCAATGTAATCTTTAGAAAAATCATAACAAATACAAAAAACATAGTTATCACCCAACAACTATATATTAATGTGCCCCTAGGTCTCTTGTACACCTGTGATGATTATCAATATGTTTTACAGCAGCAATTATTAATAATAAATTATTGAAATATTACAGAATCCCATCCGTTTCAATGTAATCTTTAGAAAAATCATAAGAAATCCAAAAAACATAGTTATCACCCAACAACTATATATTAATGTGCCCCATGGTCTCTTGTACACCTGTGATCATTACCAATATGTTTTACAGTAGCAATTATTAATAATAAAATATTGAAATATTAGAGAATCCCCATCGATTTCAATGTAATCTTTCAAAAATCATAAAAAATTCAAAAAACATAGTTATCACCCAACAACTATATATTAATGTGCCCCATGGTCTCTTGTAAAGCTGTGATGATTATCAATATGTTTTACAGCAGCAAGTATTAATAATACATTATTGAAATATTACAGAATCCCATTCGTTTCAATGTAACCTTTAGAAAAATCTTAACAAATCCAAAAAACATAGTTATCACCCAACAACTATATATTAATGTTCCCCATGGTCTCTTGTACACCTGTGATGATTATCAATATGTTTTACAGCAGCATTTATTAAGAATAAATTATTGAAATATTACAGAATCCCATCCATTTCAATGTAATCTTTAGAAAAATCATAAAAAATCCAAAAAACATAGTTATCGCCCAACAACTATATATTAATGTGCCCCATGGTCTCTTGTACACCTGTGATGATTATCAATATGTTTTACAGCAGCAATTATTAATAATAAATTATTGAAATATTACAGAATCCCATCCATTTCAATGTAATCTTTAGAAAAATCGGGGGGAAAATCCAAAAAACATAGTTATCACCCAACAACTATATATTAATGTTCCCCATGGTCTCTTGTACACCTGTGATGATTATCAATATGTTTTACAGCAGCAATTATTAATAATAAATTATTGAAATATTACAGAATCCCATCCGTTTCAATGTAATCTTTAGAAAAATCATAAGAAATCCAAAAAACATAGTTATCACCCAACAACTATATATTAATGTGCCCCATGGTCTCTTGTACACCTGTGATCATTACCAATATGTTTTACAGTAGCAATTATTAATAATAAAATATTGAAATATTACAGAATCCCCATCGATTTCAATGTAATCTTTCAAAAAATCATAAAAAATTCAAAAAACATAGTTATCACCCAACAACTATATATTAATGTGCCCCATGGTCTCTTGTAAAGCTGTGATGATTATCAATATGTTTTACAGCAGCAAGTATTAATAATACATTATTGAAATATTACAGAATCCCATTCGTTTCAATGTAACCTTTAGAAAAATCTTAACAAATCCAAAAAACATAGTTATCACCCAACAACTATATATTAATGTTCCCCATGGTCTCTTGTACACCTGTGATGATTATCAATATTGTTTACAGCAGCATTTATTAAGAATAAATTATTGAAATATTACAGAATCCCATCCATTTCAATGTAATCTTTAGAAAAATCATAAAAAATCCAAAAAACATAGTTATCGCCCAACAACTATATATCAATGTGCCCCATGGTCTCTTGTACACCTGTGATGATTATCAATATGTTTTACAGCAGCAATTATTAATAATAAATTATTGAAATATTACAGAATCCCATCCATTTCAATGTAATCTTTAGAAAAATCGGGGGGAAAATCCAAAAAACATAGTTATCACCCAACAACTATATATTAATGTTCCCCATGGTCTCTTGTACACCTGTGATGATTATCAATATGTTTTACAGCAGCAATTATTAATAATAAATTATTGAAATATTACAGAATCCCATCCGTTTCAATGTAATCTTTAGAAAAATCATAACAAATCCAAAAAACATAGTTATCACCCAACAACTATATATTAATGTGCCCCTAGGTCTCTTGTACACCTGTGATGATTATCAATATATTTTACAGCAGCAATTATTAATAATAAATTATTGAAATATTACAGAATCCCGTCCGTTTCAATGTAATCTTTAGAAAAATCATAACAAATCCAAAAAACATAGTTATCGCCCAACAACTATATATTAATGTGCCCCATGGTCTCTTGTACATCTGTGATGATTATCAATATGTTTTACAGCAGCAATTATTAATAATCAATTATTGAAATATTACAGAATCCCATCCATTTCAATGTAATCTTTAGAAAAATCGAAAAAAATCCCCAAAACATAGTTATCGCCCAACAACTATATATTAATGTTCCCCATGGTCTCTCGTACACCTGTGATGATTATCAATATGTTTTACAGCAGCAATTATTAATAATAAATTATTGAAATATTACAGAATCCCATCCGTTTCAATGTAATCTTTAGAAAAATCGAAGAAAATCCAAAAAACATAGTTATCGCCCAACAACTATATATTAATGTGCCCCTAGGTCTCTTGTACACCTGTGATGATTATCAATATGTTTTACAGCAGCAATTATTAATAATAAATTATTGAAATATTACAGAATCCCATCCATTTCAATGTAATCTTTAGAAAAATCATAACAAATCCAAAAAACATAGTTATCACCCAACAACTATATATTAATGTGCCCCTAGGTCTCTTGTACACCTGTGATGATTATCAATATGTTTTACAGCAGCAATTATTAATAATAAATTATTGAAATATTACAGAATCCCATCCATTTCAATGTAATCTTTAGAAAAATCATAAGAAATCAAAAAAACATAGTTATCACCCAACAACTATATATTAATGTGTCCCTAGGTCTCTTGTACATCTGTGATGATTATCAATATGTTTTACAGCAGCAATTATTAATAATCAATTATTGAAATATAACAGAATCCCATCCATTTCAATGTAATCTTTAGAAAAATCGAAAAAAATCCCAAAAACATAGTTATCGCCCAACAACTATATATTAATGTTCCCCATGGTCTCTCGTACACCTGTGATGATTATCAATATGTTTTACAGCAGCAATTATTAATAATAAATTATTGAAATATTACAGAATCCCATCCGTTTCAATGTAACCTTTAGAAAAATCTTAACAAATCCAAAAAACATAGTTATCACCCAACAACTATATATTAATGTTCCCCATGGTCTCTTGTACACCTGTGATGATTATCAATATGTTTTACAGCAGCATTTATTAAGAATAAATTATTGAAATATTACAGAATCCCATCCATTTCAATGTAATCTTTAGAAAAATCATAAAAAATCCAAAAAACATAGTTATCGCCCAACAACTATATATCAATGTGCCCCATGGTCTCTTGTACACCTGTGATGATTATCAATATGTTTTACAGCAGCAATTATTAATAATAAATTATTGAAATATTACAGAATCCCATCCATTTCAATGTAATCTTTAGAAAAATCGGGGGGAAAATCCAAAAAACATAGTTATCACCCAACAACTATATATTAATGTTCCCCATGGTCTCTTGTACACCTGTGATGATTATCAATATGTTTTACAGCAGCAATTATTAATAATAAATTATTGAAATATTACAGAATCCCATCCGTTTCAATGTAATCTTTAGAAAAATCATAAGAAATCCAAAAAACATAGTTATCACCCAACAACTATATATTAATGTGCCCCTAGGTCTCTTGTACACCTGTGATGATTATCAATATATTTTACAGCAGCAATTATTAATAATAAATTATTGAAATATTACAGAATCCCGTCCGTTTCAATGTAATCTTTAGAAAAATCATAACAAATCCAAAAAACATAGTTATCGCCCAACAACTATATATTAATGTGCCCCATGGTCTCTTGTACATCTGTGATGATTATCAATATGTTTTACAGCAGCAATTATTAATAATCAATTATTGAAATATTACAGAATCCCATCCATTTCAATGTAATCTTTAGAAAAATCGAAAAAAATCCCCAAAACATAGTTATCGCCCAACAACTATATATTAATGTTCCCCATGGTCTCTCGTACACCTGTGATGATTATCAATATGTTTTACAGCAGCAATTATTAATAATAAATTATTGAAATATTACAGAATCCCATCCGTTTCAATGTAATCTTTAGAAAAATCGAAGAAAATCCAAAAAACATAGTTATCGCCCAACAACTATATATTAATGTGCCCCTAGGTCTCTTGTACACCTGTGATGATTATCAATATGTTTTACAGCAGCAATTATTAATAATAAATTATTGAAATATTACAGAATCCCATCAATTTCAATGTAATCTTTAGAAAAATCATAACAAATCCAAAAAACATAGTTATCACCCAACAACTATATATTAATGTGCCCCTAGGTCTCTTGTACACCTGTGATGATTATCAATATGTTTTACAGCAGCAATTATTAATAATAAATTATTGAAATATTACAGAATCCCATCCATTTCAATGTAATCTTTAGAAAAATCATAAGAAATCAAAAAAACATAGTTATCACCCAACAACTATATATTAATGTGTCCCTAGGTCTCTTGTACATCTGTGATGATTATCAATATGTTTTACAGCAGCAATTATTAATAATCAATTATTGAAATATTACAGAATCCCATCCATTTCAATGTAATCTTTAGAAAAATCGAAAAAAATCCCAAAAACATAGTTATCGCCCAACAACTATATATTAATGTTCCCCATGGTCTCTCGTACACCTGTGATGATTATCAATATGTTTTACAGCAGCAATTATTAATAATAAATTATTGAAATATTACAGAATCCCATCCGTTTCAATGTAACCTTTAGAAAAATCTTAACAAATCCAAAAAACATAGTTATCACCCAACAACTATATATTAATGTTCCCCATGGTCTCTTGTACACCTGTGATGATTATCAATATGTTTTACAGCAGCATTTATTAAGAATAAATTATTGAAATATTACAGAATCCCATCCATTTCAATGTAATCTTTAGAAAAATCATAAAAAATCCAAAAAACATAGTTATCGCCCAACAACTATATATTAATGTGCCCCATGGTCTCTTGTACACCTGTGATGATTATCAATATGTTTTACAGCAGCAATTATTAATAATAAATTATTGAAATATTACAGAATCCCATCCATTTCAATGTAATCTTTAGAAAAATCGGGGGGAAAATCCAAAAAACATAGTTATCACCCAACAACTATATATTAATGTTCCCCATGGTCTCTTGTACACCTGTGATGATTATCAATATGTTTTACAGCAGCAATTATTAATAATAAATTATTGAAATATTACAGAATCCCATCCGTTTCAATGTAATCTTTAGAAAAATCATAACAAATCCAAAAAACATAGTTATCACCCAACAACTATATATTAATGTGCCCCTAGGTCTCTTGTACACCTGTGATGATTATCAATATATTTTACATCAGCAATTATTATTAATAAATTATTGAAATATTACAGAATCCCGTCCGTTTCAATGTAATCTTTAGAAAAATCATAACAAATCCAAAAAACATAGTTATCGCCCAACAACTATATATTAATGTGCCCCATGGTCTCTTGTACATCTGTGATGATTATCAATATGTTTTACAGCAGCAATTATTAATAATCAATTATTGAAATATTACAGAATCCCATCCATTTCAATGTAATCTTTAGAAAAATCGAAAAAAATCCCAAAAACATAGTTATCGCCCAACAACTATATATTAATGTTCCCCATGGTCTCTCGTACACCTGTGATGATTATCAATATGTTTTACAGCAGCAATTATTAATAATAAATTATTGAAATATTACAGAATCCCATCCGTTTCAATGTAATCTTTAGAAAAATCATAACAAATCCAAAAAACATAGTTATCACCCAACAACTATATATTAATGTGCCCCTAGGTCTCTTGTACACCTGTGATGATTATCAATATGTTTTACAGCAGCAATTATTAATAATCAATTATTGAAATATTACAGAATCCCATCCATTTCAATGTAATCTTTAGAAAAATCATAAGAAATCAAAAAAACATAGTTATCACCCAACAACTATATATTAATGTGTCCCTAGGTCTCTTGTACATCTGTGATGATTATCAATATGTTTTACAGCAGCAATTATTAATAATCAATTATTGAAATATTACAGAATCCCATCCATTTCAATGTAATCTTTAGAAAAATCGAAAAAAATCCCAAAAACATAGTTATCGCCCAACAACTATATATTAATGTTCCCCATGGTCTCTCGTACACCTGTGATGATTATCAATATGTTTTACAGCAGCAATTATTAATAATAAATTATTGAAATATTACAGAATCCCATCCGTTTCAATGTAACCTTTAGAAAAATCTTAACAAATCCAAAAAACATAGTTATCACCCAACAACTATATATTAATGTTCCCCATGGTCTCTTGTACACCTGTGATGATTATCAATATGTTTTACAGCAGCATTTATTAAGAATAAATTATTGAAATATTACAGAATCCCATCCATTTCAATGTAATCTTTAGAAAAATCATAAAAAATCCAAAAAACATAGTTATCGCCCAACAACTATATATTAATGTGCCCCTAGGTCTCTTGTACACCTGTGATGATTATCAATATATTTTACAGCAGCAATTATTAATAATAAATTATTGAAATATTACAGAATCCCGTCCGTTTCAATGTAATCTTTAGAAAAATCATAACAAATCCAAAAAACATAGTTATCGCCCAACAACTATATATTAATGTGCCCCATGGTCTCTTGTACATCTGTGATGATTATCAATATGTTTTACAGCAGCAATTATTAATAATCAATTATTGAAATATTACAGAATCCCATCCATTTCAATGTAATCTTTAGAAAAATCGAAAAAAATCCCAAAAACATAGTTATCGCCCAACAACTATATATTAATGTTCCCCATGGTCTCTCGTACACCTGTGATGATTATCAATATGTTTTACAGCAGCAATTATTAATAATAAATTATTGAAATATTACAGAATCCCATCCGTTTCAATGTAACCTTTAGAAAAATCTTAACAAATCCAAAAAACATAGTTATCACCCAACAACTATATATTAATGTTCCCCATGGTCTCTTGTACACCTGTGATGATTATCAATATGTTTTACAGCAGCATTTATTAAGAATAAATTATTGAAATATTACAGAATCCCATCCATTTCAATGTAATCTTTAGAAAAATCATAAAAAATCCAAAAAACATAGTTATCGCCCAACAACTATATATTAATGTGCCCCATGGTCTCTTGTACACCTGTGATGATTATCAATATGTTTTACAGCAGCAATTATTAATAATAAATTATTGAAATATTACAGAATCCCATCCATTTCAATGTAATCTTTAGAAAAATCGGGGGGAAAATCCAAAAAACATAGTTATCACCCAACAACTATATATTAATGTTCCCCATGGTCTCTTGTACACCTGTGATGATTATCAATATGTTTTACAGCAGCAATTATTAATAATAAATTATTGAAATATTACAGAATCCCATCCGTTTCAATGTAATCTTTAGAAAAATCATAACAAATCCAAAAAACATAGTTATCACCCAACAACTATATATTAATGTGCCCCTAGGTCTCTTGTACACCTGTGATGATTATCAATATATTTTACATCAGCAATTATTATTAATAAATTATTGAAATATTACAGAATCCCGTCCGTTTCAATGTAATCTTTAGAAAAATCATAACAAATCCAAAAAACATAGTTATCGCCCAACAACTATATATTAATGTGCCCCATGGTCTCTTGTACATCTGTGATGATTATCAATATGTTTTACAGCAGCAATTATTAATAATCAATTATTGAAATATTACAGAATCCCATCCATTTCAATGTAATCTTTAGAAAAATCGAAAAAAATCCCAAAAACATAGTTATCGCCCAACAACTATATATTAATGTTCCCCATGGTCTCTCGTACACCTGTGATGATTATCAATATGTTTTACAGCAGCAATTATTAATAATAAATTATTGAAATATTACAGAATCCCATCCGTTTCAATGTAATCTTTAGAAAAATCATAACAAATCCAAAAAACATAGTTATCACCCAACAACTATATATTAATGTGCCCCTAGGTCTCTTGTACACCTGTGATGATTATCAATATGTTTTACAGCAGCAATTATTAATAATCAATTATTGAAATATTACAGAATCCCATCCATTTCAATGTAATCTTTAGAAAAATCATAAGAAATCAAAAAAACATAGTTATCACCCAACAACTATATATTAATGTGTCCCTAGGTCTCTTGTACATCTGTGATGATTATCAATATGTTTTACAGCAGCAATTATTAATAATCAATTATTGAAATATTACAGAATCCCATCCATTTCAATGTAATCTTTAGAAAAATCGAAAAAAATCCCAAAAACATAGTTATCGCCCAACAACTATATATTAATGTTCCCCATGGTCTCTCGTACACCTGTGATGATTATCAATATGTTTTACAGCAGCAATTATTAATAATAAATTATTGAAATATTACAGAATCCCATCCGTTTCAATGTAACCTTTAGAAAAATCTTAACAAATCCAAAAAACATAGTTATCACCCAACAACTATATATTAATGTTCCCCATGGTCTCTTGTACACCTGTGATGATTATCAATATGTTTTACAGCAGCATTTATTAAGAATAAATTATTGAAATATTACAGAATCCCATCCATTTCAATGTAATCTTTAGAAAAATCATAAAAAATCCAAAAAACATAGTTATCGCCCAACAACTATATATTAATGTGCCCCTAGGTCTCTTGTACACCTGTGATGATTATCAATATATTTTACAGCAGCAATTATTAATAATAAATTATTGAAATATTACAGAATCCCGTCCGTTTCAATGTAATCTTTAGAAAAATCATAACAAATCCAAAAAACATAGTTATCGCCCAACAACTATATATTAATGTGCCCCATGGTCTCTTGTACATCTGTGATGATTATCAATATGTTTTACAGCAGCAATTATTAATAATCAATTATTGAAATATTACAGAATCCCATCCATTTCAATTTAATCTTTAGAAAAATCGAAAAAAATCCCCAAAACATAGTTATCGCCCAACAACTATATATTAATGTTCCCCATGGTCTCTCGTACACCTGTGATGATTATCAATATGTTTTACAGCAGCAATTATTAATAATAAATTATTTAAATATTACAGAATCCCATCCGTTTCAATGTAATCTTTAGAAAAATCATAAGAAATCCAAAAAATATAGTTATCACCCAACAACTATATATTAATGTGCCCCATGGTCTCTTGTACACCTGTGATGATTACCAATATGTTTTACAGTAGCAAGTATTAATAATAAATTATTGAAATATTACAGAATCCCATCCATTTCAATGTAATTTTTCAAAAAAATCATAAAAGATTCAAAAAACATAGTTATTATAGCGTAGCTTTAAGCAACTGCTTACTAAGGGACACATACACGTCCCCCAGGGGAGCCCCCAGTTGTGACAACCCTTACCCACACGCTTGCCCAAGGCCTCAGGACCTGCCCCCGGCAGGACCCTGACCTACAGGCACCCCAGACCCCTCGGGTCGGGACGCGCAGGACTGAAAAGGCAAAACCTTGACGGACATAAATCCTGTCCGTCACCAATACTGGATAAAACCTAGATTATCCAACCAGTGACAGAGAAACCAAGGCCTCCTCCTCCCTGGACCATGCTTAGCCGGTCCCAGGAGGGCAAGGAAGGCCAGCCAGGTAGGAAGAGAAGCATGCCCCCGGGCACCCCTCGCATTCCCTACCATGAAACTGGCCACTGCAAACTTACAGGGAGAAGAAACATGCCCCAAGGCAAGTTTACACTCCCCCACCAGTAAGAAAGGTGCAAAAAGGTTGAGAAACGACCAATTAAACCGTGACGGGGAGAGAGAGAGCACGCCTCGCAGACCCCGTCGGAACCCGGCTGCTGCACTCACACAAGGAGAAAAGACATGCCCTAAGGCATGTCCAGACTCTTCTACCCGGAGTCAGCTCCCACACCCAAGACTGTACGCGCCATCGTAGATGCCGTCACGTCAAGGCTGTAAGAAGATGCAAAGGTCGAGGGAGATGACCAGTCAGCCGCGGAGCAGATCACCTGCATCGACACCCCTTTGTAAAGGGCCCAAGATGCAGCTACGCTCCGAGCAGAGAGGGCCCTCAGTCCCAGTGGACCCCTCTACTCTCGTACGCCAACCGAATCGCCTCCACAATCCATCTGGACAGGGTCGGTTTAGCCATCGCCTACCTCTGACCTCGGCCAAAGGCGACGAAAGGCTGAGACGACCTACGGCCCATAGCTGTCCTCTAACAGTAGAGCTTCAGAGCCCTCACTGGACAGAGACAAAGTAACCGTTCATCCTTTGCCGAAAAGAACGGCGGAGGATGAAAAGCCCCCAGTCCCCGCAACTGCGCCGGTGTGGGACACAAAGGCCAAGTTGGGTTTCAACAAAACCCTCCTGCCGTCGTCCGAAAACAACATGCAGCCCCACTCACCGAGAGCGCCTGCATGTCACAGACGCGTCATGCCGTAAAAAGGGCCACCAGGAGCACCGTTTTGAGGCTTCAAGGTGGAGAAGGCCAAGTCGTGGTCCAGCCTGCCCAGCAGGTATATCAGAACGCTTCTCCCGGGTGCCTGAAAAGCAATCACCGGAGGTGACTACTCCAGGCACCATGTTTCGAACATATTCCACCAGATATCGTACCGACCTCCGGTGGATTCTGCTCTCGCCCCCTGAAAGGTGGCCACCACGTCAGGGGGGCAGCCCTTGCGGGCCCAGACTCGACTCTTCACGGGGTAAACCCACAGGTCTAGTCCCTGGGGGTCCTCGTGGAACACCTCGTCCCCACCCTGTCTCAGGAGGTTCCTGAACCGGGGGAGAGGCCATGGCTCATCACAGAGGAGGGGAGTGATCTCCGACCTCCAAGAGCCCCACGCTGGTACCACCAGCAGGACCACTCCGCCCTGGATCCTGATCCTTTCCAGTGTTGGACGAATCAGGTCTAGGGGTGGAGACACATTTTGCAGAGTAGCATGCCCGGCCAACCCGTGTGCCAAGGCGTCTACTCCCAAGGTGATCGATCGAGAAGAACCGCGAGCACTCCGCGTTCTTCTTGGAGCCACCAGGCCGACTTGGGCCCGGCCGAACCGGGCCCAGATCAGGCCCAACGTCCTCGGGCATAGTGGCCAGTCCCCGTACCGGAGCCCTGGTTTTGGACAACCGGTCTGCACCGCTGTCTCAGGAGGCCCGGTACATGAGTGGCGCGTAGTGAAGCCGAATGTTGTACGCTCCAAGGCGTCAGCACGTGCGCTAATCTGACCAAAACAAGAGACCCCAAGCCTCCTTGTTTGTAGGCAGAACACATCGTTGTGACATTCTCCGTTCTGACCAGGACATGGCACCCCACGATGTGGCTCTTGAAACCCTCGAGAGCGAGGAAGACTCCCAGCAACTCCAGGTATCCTCACCTGAGAAGCTGGCGTCCATGGTAATCACCTTCCAGGACACTACTGTGCCTACCCGTATCCTGACCCCTCTGCATAGGAAGGCCGTGTGTGTTCATGGTTCGAGTGACGACACAAACTGTGATGTCACTACCACTTTCCGTGAGCCCATGGTCTGCGGTATCCTCAGAGACCGCATCCATTGCTGGAAAGGTCTCTCGTGGAATCTGCCCAACCGGGTCAGGCGTATGGCCGAAGCCATGAGACCCGCGGCTTGCATGCATGTCCTGCACATGACCCGGCGCCCCAGGCGCAGGGAGCGCACACATGTCAAAGAGCTCGCCGTCCTGTCCTGAGACAGGCGCGCAACCATCGTGGTGGAATCCAAAATTCCCACGAAGGTGGCTAGCTGGGAAGAATCAGAGCGCACTCCTGAGCGTCGATTGTGAAGCCCAGGGACTGCAGGTGCGTAATGGCCACCTCCGTGTGCCGTGCCACCTCCACCCTGGAGTCCGCTGCCAGCAGCCAGTTGTCTACATATGTCGCCAGACGCAGACCCTGCTGCCGCAGCGGGGCTATCACCGCCTCCGTGCACAGTCACGAAAAAAACCCTGTGGCTTAGTGACATGCCGGACGGGAGTACCGCATGCTCGCACGTCTCGCCTTCGTAACCGAAGCGCAGGGACTTTGCGGTGCGGCGGTTAGATTGGGACGTAAAGATAGGTATCCTTGATATCTATACCCGTCCACCAATTGCTTTTTCGTATCGTCTTCAACAGCGTCACTGTTGTGAGCATACGAAGTTTAATATAAAAACCTTCAGAATTCTGTTCAAACCCTTCAGGTTCAGAATAGGTCTTACGCCCCCCCCCCCCCCCCTCTTCTTTTCACCAGGAAAAACTCAGAATAATAACCCAGTCGGTTCTGATCCGGAGATAAATCACTGATTGCACCCTTGCTCAGGAGAGCTGAAACCTCTTCCCTCAGCGTTATGGCCGCTTGGCCCGACGCGTGGGAGAACACTATCTTGCCCTATCTAGTGGAGGTTTGCTCGAAAATTGCAACCTGTATCCTGTTAACATGGTGCGCAGCACCCAAGGATTCGGTTTGCATGCTTTCCATTCGGAAAAGCATCGAGCGAGAGGGTTCGTGGGGATGGTGGGGGCTGCTGACGTCACCTGCCACGTCGGGCTCTGACCGATCGACGGTGGGGAAAGCCCGTGACGTAGACGGGGAATCCCACACACCGTAGACATCCGCCCTGTAGCATTGCTCGGTAGCGCTAGCTGGGCTAATGTCGGTCTCGTCACAGAGCGCGCGCCCGTTCCCATGGGGATACGAGACGCTGTCGGCTCTCCAGACGTAGTCTCGGAACCTTGCCCCGGTGTAGTACTTACCCAGCTTTCTTGTCGTCCTTACGCCTTACGTCCTGGAAACCAAGAGAGCTATCGGGTCGCTCCCAGGAACTAGCTCTGGTGGAGGACGCCCTGGATGCACCACGCTGACGTCCAGAGGTGCGTCTGCCGCCCGCAGCCCCTTGCTGTTGAGGCCTGGCCACAGCGGGGGTTACGGGGGTTGAGAGGAGGCCTGTGGTTGTCTCCTCGAGCTGCTTCTCCGCCGCCTTGGTCTTGATGATCCAGTCGGCAGCGGTGTCGAAGAGGTTGTCCGGTTTGAGCGAGAGGCTTTTCAGACCCGAGGTCAAGATGGCCTTGCAACCAGAGGCGAGCTCGAGCCACTGTAGTCTCTCTAAGTCGGCTGTGAGAGCCATGTTGGGCCTACATCCTCCTCCTCGTCCACCACCACGATGAATTCCTCGTACACGCCGTCTGAGTCGCTGCATTCCGTGGCAGTGTCTCCCCATGCGGCGATGGAGGTGGTGGGGGAGAAGGATGGGAGGCCCGACAGCCTCGGCAGCGACCTCTCGGTCGGGGGATGAGGGAGCGGCCCTCGAGGCCTGCTCATCCCGGACCTTGCTGATGGCTCCACTGGCACGTGGGGCCGAGTGGAGCGGAGGGCCCAAGGCCCCCGGGCTAGTGCAAGCTTCCTCGGTGCCTTTGCTGGGGGAGCTTCTGGGGGAGGCATGTGTGACGGTGGCCAGGTTGTCACATGTAACTTGCCACTTCTTTTTAGAATGCTGACACTCTTTACTTTGTCTCAATAATAAATAAATAACAATACACATTAAACTCACAACAATAAAATATCAGTTGCACGGTAAAGTGCGGGGTGCGTAATTACTGTGAGAATAATACTGTTTGCTAGGTACTGCAAGACTACGCCACCTTTTTATTTAAGAGGTAGGGTCCTCTGTAACACTCTTTCTTAGGCTATTCACAGGTTCGAGTTTACCCAGGTAAGTACAATACTTTTAAATGAGAACAACACTTCAACACATATCCCTTGGAGAAAGCTGGACGGAAACAGGTTTGTATAAAAAGGTAATCTATTTTATTAAGCTAATACAGTGGCGTCTATAAGCCATAAAATATTGAAAAGCATAAACAAAATATAACACTAATTCTAAAACCTCAACCTCCTAATGCGCCCACTAACTAACTAAAATACAGGAATACAGACAATCACCAAACACTAAAAACAGACAGGGCTTGTGCAAACTATAGCAAATAAATAATGAATTTAGCGTTAAAGTGCCAACTATTACTGAAGCAGTAAAGTGCCAAGTGCCAATTCAATTGCTATATGTCATATACTCATCACGGTTCAATGCAAAAGGTGGGAATGTCCTTATATGGGGTTTAACTGGAGCGGGGGTTTAGGCCAGGAATCACTGTCTCTTCTTGTCTTCGTGCGTATTGCCTGCAATCATAGAAACTAGAACCAGTTCATCTGTTCAGGTATATTTCACATATGAGGTTTAGGACCGTGGGTTTATAAAGGTAACGTTGCATAGAAGGACACTTACTCGCCCGCCAGACTGTACGTCTGGCTTTGAGGGTGTGAAGCGCGCAACGTTATCGCCACTGGACCTCTCCTCCGTTCCTTGGTTCGTCTGTCTGTCCTCCCCGTCTCTGCTGCTACTGCGCCGTCTGCTCACCGTCCGCTGCTGGTGGCTTGGTACGTGCCGCGATCACTGTATTCCCCACCTCTGCTCCGTGGTATGTCTGCTCCTCCTGTGCACAACCGTCCCTTCTGGCTGTCACTTCCACACTGCCCTGTATGCCTGTCTCTCTGCTGTCCAAGTGGCTCGCGCTCACTTTTGAATAAGGTGGGCCACACCCTACTCCGCCCTCATTCGCTCTGCCACCAGCGTGACCTGGGGACATTGGCCGTCCGCTGTCACAAGGCCAATGTCACACAGCCTATAGGGGAGTCCAATGTCAAGTGGCTCGGGGACCGGGGGGAAATACATTGTCAACCATAAAACATGCAGTGCAGAAATATAGTTAAGAGAATGATGTTTTTAAGTGCGTAATACAGGTTTTTCATCATCAATAAAAAATGTTACAATTTGGTTTCACCCCCCTGCTTTGACCCTGTCACACATGCGTTAATCCGACAGACCTTTTCTCCGACTATGTGGCATCCGCGTGCGGTTAGGGTTAGGGTGCGGGTTTGGTTCAGGTTTAGTATTGGAAACGTCGGAGCGCTGCGCTGTCGGAGCGCCCTTCGGGGCTAGCACCGCCGCTTGTCGAGGCCGCTAGGTCCATAACCCTTTGCAGGCGCCGGTCTAGCTGGGCCTCGGAGAACATCCCGCATGGCCCGCAGCCGCCTTTGTCCTGACCCCGCTCGCAAGCGAGCCAGTCATGGCTCGGGCCAAGGCAGGAGATGCAGAGGCAGTGGTCGTCGTCCGCAGCGACCAGGAAACCGCATCCTCGGAACGCGCAGTGACGAGGTGCCTCCATCTTTTCCCTCTTCCGTCGAGACACGAGACGAACAAAAGGCTAGGCTGCTAGCCTTCGTTGGCTCCGTGTGCTTCGCGTAGGCAGAGTGGTAGAAGAGCTCACGTGACGCAGTGGTATTTATACCACTACCGGTTTCCGGTTTGCGTCATACGGCCCTTATCCAATGGACATTGGAGTTCCGTGAGTCCTGTTGTTGCTCTGTGCGATCGCCAGGGGGCGATGATATCCCATAGTAAGCAGTTGCTTAAAGCTACGCTATAATTTTTGAAAAATGACATTGAAATGGATGGGATTCTGTAATATTTCAATCATTTATTATTAATAATTGCTGCTGTAAAACATATTGATAATCATCACAGGTGTACAAGAGACCATGGGGAACATTAATATATAGTTGTTGGGCAATAACTATGTTTTTTGGATTTTTTTCGATTTTTCTAAAGATTACATTGAAATGGATGGGATTCTGTAATATTTCAATAATTTATTATTAATAATTGCTGCTGTAAAACATATTGATAATCATCACAGGTGTACACGAGACCATGGGGCACATTAATATATAGTTGTTGGGTGATAACTATGTTCTTTGAAGTTTTTATGTTTTTTTGAAAAATGACATTGAAATGGATGGGGATTCTGTAATATTTCAATATTTTATTATTAATATTTGCTACTGTAAAACATATTGGTAATCATCACAGGTGTACAAGAGACCATGGGGCACATTAATATATAGTTGTTGGGTCATAACTATGTTTTTTGAATTTTCTATGATTTTTTGAAAAATTACATTGAAATGGATGGGATTCTGTAATATTTCAATAATTTATTATTAATAATTGCAGCTGTAAAACATATTGATAATCATCACATGTGTACAAGAGACCATGGGGCACATTAATATATAGTTGTTGGGTTATAACTATATTCTTTGAAGTTTTTATGATTTTTTTGAAAAATTACATTGAAATGGATGGGATTCTGTAATATCTCAATAATTTATTATTAATAATTGCTACTGTAAAACATATTGATAATCATCACAGGTGTACAAGAGACCATGGGGCACATTAATATATAGTTGTTGGGCGATAACTATGTTTTTTGGATTTTTTTCGATTTTTCTAAAGATTACATTGAAATGGATGGGATTCTGTAGTATTTCAATAATTTATTATTAATAATTGCTGCTGTAAAACATATTGATAATCATCACAGGTGTACGAGAGACCATGGGGAACATTAATATATAGTTGTTGGGCGATAACTATGTTTTTTGGATTTTTTTCGATTTTTCTAAAGATTACATTGAAATGGATGGGATTCTGTAATATTTCAATAATTTATTATTAATAATTGCTACTGTAAAACATATTGATAATCATCAGAGGTGTACACGAGACCATGGGGCACATTAATATATAGTTGTTGGGTGATAACTATGTTTTTTGGATTTCTTATGATTTTTCTAAAGATTACATTGAAATGGATGGGATTCTGTAATATTTCAATAATTTATTATTAATAACTGCTGCTGTAAAACATATTGATAATCATCACAGATGTACAAGAGACCTAGGGGCACATTAATATATAGTTGTTGGGTGATAACTATGTTTTTTGGATTTTCTTCGATTTTTCTAAAGATTACATTGAAACGGACGGGATTCTGTAATATTTCAATAATTTATTATTAATAATTGCAGCTGTAAAACATATTGATAATCATCACAGGTGTACAAGAGACCTAGGGGCACATTAATATATAGTTGTTGGGTGATAACTATGTTTTTTGGATTTGTTATGATTTTTCTAAAGATTACATTGAAACGGATGGGATTCTGTAATATTTCAATAATTTATTATTAATAATTGCTGCTGTAAAACATATTGATAATCATCACAGGTGTACAAGAGACCATGGGGAACATTAATATATAGTTGTTGGGTGATAACTATGTTTTTTGGATTTTCTTCGATTTTTCTAAAGATTACATTGAAACGGACGGGATTCTGTAATTTTTCAATAATTTATTATTAATAATTGCTGCTGTAAAACATATTGATAATCATCACAGGTGTACGAGAGACCATGGGGAACATTAATATATAGTTGTTGGGCGATAACTATGTTTTGGGGATTTTTTTCGATTTTTCTAAAGATTACATTGAAATGGATGGGATTCTGTAATATTTCAATAATTTATTATTAATAATTGCTGCTGTAAAACATATTGATAATCATCACAGGTGTACGAGAGACCATGGGGCACATTAATATATAGTTGTTGGGTGATAACTATGTTTTTTGGATTTGTTATGATTTTTCTAAAGATTACATTGAAACGGATGGGATTCTGTAATATTTCAATAATTTATTATTAATAATTGCTGCTGTAAAACATATTGATAATCATCACAGGTGTACAAGAGACCTAGGGGCACATTAATATATAGTTGTTGGGTGATAACTATATTTTTTGGATTTCTTATGATTTTTCTAAAGATTACATTGAAACGGATGGGATTCTGTAATATTTCAATAATTTATTATTAATAATTGCTGCTGTAAAACATATTGATAATCATCACAGATGTACAAGAGACCTAGGGGCACATTAATATATAGTTGTTGGGTGATAACTATGTTTTTTGGATTTGTTATGATTTTTCTAAAGATTACATTGAAACGGATGGGATTCTGTAATATTTCAATAATTTATTATTAATAATTACTGCTGTAAAACATATTGATAATCATCACAGGTGTACGAGAGACCATGGGGAACATTAATATATAGTTGTTGGGCGATAACTATGTTTTGGGGATTTTTTTCGATTTTTCTAAAGATTACATTGAAATGGATGGGATTCTGTAATATTTCAATAATTTATTATTAATAATTGCTGCTGTAAAACATATTGATAATCATCAAAGATGTACAAGAGACCTAGGGACACATTAATATATAGTTGTTGGGTGATAACTATGTTTTTTTGATTTCTTATGATTTTTCTAAAGATTACATTGAAATGGATGGGATTCTGTAATATTTCAATAATTTATTATTAATAATTACTGCTGTAAAACATATTGATAATCATCACAGGTGTACAAGAGACCTAGGGGCACATTAATATATAGTTGTTGGGTGATAACTATATTTTTTGGATTTCTTATGATTTTTCTAAAGATTACATTGAGACGGATGGGATTCTGTAATATTTCAATAATTTATTATTAATAAGTGCTGCTGTAAAACATATTGATAATCATCACAGGTGTACGAGAGACCTAGGGGCACATTAATATATAGTTGGTGATAACTATGTTTTTTGGATTTGTTATGATTTTTCTAAAGATTACATTGAAACGGATGGGATTCTGTAATATTTCAATAATGTATTATTAATAATTACTGCTGTAAAACATATTGATAATCATCACAGCTGTACAAGAGACCTAGGGGCACATTAATATATAGTTGTTGGGCGATAACTATGTTTTTTGGATTTTTTATGATTTTTCTAAAGATTATATTGAAATGGATGGGATTCTGTAATATTTCAATAATTTATTATTAATAATTGCTGCTGTAAAACATATTGATAATCATCACAGGTGTACAAGAGACCTAGGGGCACATTAATATATAGTTGTTGGGTGATAACTATGTTTTTTGGATTTGTTATGACTTTTCTAAAGATTACATTGAAACGGATGGGATTCTGTAATATTTCAATAATTTATTATTAATAATTGCTGCTGTAAAACATATTGATAATCATCACAGGTGTACAAGAGACCATGGGGAACATTAATATATAGTTGTTGGGTGATAACTATGTTTTTTGGATTTTCTTCGATTTTTCTAAAGATTACATTGAAACGGATGGGATTCTGTAATATTTCAATAATTTATTATTAATAATTGCTGCTGTAAAACATATTGATAATAATCACAGGTGTACGAGAGACCATGGGGAACATTAATATATAGTTGTTGGGCGATAACTATGTTTTGGGGATTTTTTTCGATTTTTCTAAAGATTACATTGAAATGGATGGGATTCTGTAATATTTCAATAATTTATTATTAATAATTGCTGCTGTAAAACATATTGATAATCATCACAGGTGTACGAGAGACCATGGGGCACATTAATATATAGTTGTTGGGTGATAACTATGTTTTTTGGATTTGTTATGATTTTTCTAAAGATTACATTGAAACGGATGGGATTCTGTAATATTTCAATAATTTATTATTAATAATTGCTGCTGTAAAACATATTGATAATCATCACAGGTGTACAAGAGACCTAGGGGCACATTAATATATAGTTGTTGGGTGATAACTATATTTTTTGGATTTCTTATGATTTTTCTAAAGATTACATTGAAACGGATGGGATTCTGTAATATTTCAATAATTTATTATTAATAATTGCTGCTGTAAAACATATTGATAATCATCACAGATGTACAAGAGACCTAGGGGCACATTAATATATAGTTGTTGGGTGATAACTATGTTTTTTGGATTTGTTATGATTTTTCTAAAGATTACATTGAAACGGATGGGATTCTGTAATATTTCAATAATTTATTATTAATAATTGCTGCTGTAAAACATATTGATAATCATCACAGGTGTACAAGAGACCTAGGGGCACATTAATATATAGTTGTTGGGCGATAACTATGTTTTTTGGATTTTTTATGATTTTTCTAAAGATTACATTGAAATGGATGGGATTCTGTAATATTTCAATAATTTATTATTAATAATTGCTGCTGTAAAACATATTGATAATCATCACAGGTGTACAAGAGACCTAGGGGCACATTAATATATAGTTGTTGGATAATAACTATGTTTTTTGGATTTGTTATGATTTTTCTAAAGATTACATTGAAACGGATGGGATTCTGTAATATTTCAATAATTTATTATTAATAATTGCTGCTTTAAAACATATTGATAATCATCACAGGTGTACAAGAGACCATGGGGAAAATTAATATATAGTTGTTGGGTGATAACTATGTTTTTTGGATTTTCTTCGATTTTTCTAAAGATTACATTGAAACGGATGGGATTCTGTAATATTTCAATAATTTATTATTAATAATTGCTGCTGTAAAACATATTGATAATCATCACAGGTGTACGAGAGACCATGGGGAACATTAATATATAGTTGTTGGGCGATAACTATGTTTCGGGGATTTTTTTCGATTTTTCTAAAGATTACATTGAAATGGATGGGATTCTGTAATATTTCAATAATTTATTATTAATAATTGCTGCTGTAAAACATATTGATAATCATCAAAGATGTACAAGAGACCTAGGGACACATTAATATATAGTTGTTGGGTGATAACTATGTTTTTTTGATTTCTTATGATTTTTCTAAAGATTACATTGAAACGGATGGGATTCTGTAATATTTCAATAATTTATTATTAATAATTGCTGCTGTAAAACATATTGATAATCATCACAGGTGTACAAGAGACCTAGGGGCACATTAATATATAGTTGTTGGGTGATAACTATGTTTTTGGGATTTGTTATGATTTTTCTAAAGATTACATTGAAACGGATGGGATTCTGTAATATTTCAATAATTTATTATTAATAATTGCTGCTGTAAAACATATTGATAATCATCACAGGTGTACAAGAGACCTAGGGGCACATTAATATATAGTTGTTGGGTGATAACTATATTTTTTGGATTTCTTATGATTTTTCTAAAGATTACATTGAAACGGATGGGATTCTGTAATATTTCAATAATTTATTATTAATAAGTGCTGCTGTAAAACATATTGATAATCATCACAGGTGTACAAGAGACCTAGGGGCACATTAATATATAGTTGGTGATAACTATGTTTTTTGGATTTGTTATGATTTTTCTAAAGATTACATTGAAACGGATGGGATTCTGTAATATTTCAATAATGTATTATTAATAATTGCTGCTGTAAAACATATTGATAATCATCACAGCTGTACAAGAGACCTAGGGGCACATTAATATATAGTTGTTGGGCGATAACTATGTTTTTTGGATTTTTTATGATTTTTCTAAAGATTATATTGAAATGGATGGGATTCTGTAATATTTCAATAATTTATTATTAATAATTGCTGCTGTAAAACATATTGATAATCATCACAGGTGTACAAGAGACCTAGGGGCACATTAATATATAGTTGTTGGGTGATAACTATGTTTTTTGGATTTGTTATGATTTTTCTAAAGATTACATTGAAACGGATGGGATTCTGTAATATTTCAATAATTTATTATTAATAATTGCTGCTGTAAAACATATTGATAATCATCACAGGTGTACAAGAGACCATGGGGAACATTAATATATAGTTGTTGGGTGATAACTATGTTTTTTGGATTTTCTTCGATTTTTCTAAAGATTACATTGAAACGGATGGGATTCTGTAATATTTCAATAATTTATTATTAATAATTGCTGCTGTAAAACATATTGATAATCATCACAGGTGTACGAGAGACCATGGGGAACATTAATATATAGTTGTTGGGCGATAACTATGTTTTGGGGATTTTTTTCGATTTTTCTAAAGATTACATTGAAATGGATGGGATTCTGTAATATTTCAATAATTTATTATTAATAATTGCTGCTGTAAAACATATTGATAATCATCACAGGTGTACGAGAGACCATGGGGCACATTAATATATAGTTGTTGGGTGATAACTATGTTTTTTGGATTTGTTATGATTTTTCTAAAGATTACATTGAAACGGATGGGATTCTGTAATATTTCAATAATTTATTATTAATAATTGCTGCTGTAAAACATATTGATAATCATCACAGGTGTACAAGAGACCTAGGGGCACATTAATATATAGTTGTTGGGTGATAACTATATTTTTTGGATTTCTTATGATTTTTCTAAAGATTACATTGAAACGGATGGGATTCTGTAATATTTCAATAATTTATTATTAATAATTGCTGCTGTAAAACATATTGATAATCATCACAGATGTACAAGAGACTTAGGGGCACATTAATATATAGTTGTTGGGTGATAACTATGTTTTTTGGATTTGTTATGATTTTTCTAAAGATTACATTGAAACGGATGGGATTCTGTAATATTTCAATGATTTATTATTAATAATTGCTGCTGTAAAACATATTGATAATCATCACAGGTGTACGAGAGACCATGGGGAACATTAATATATAGTTGTTGGGCGATAACTATGTTTTGGGGATTTTTTTCGATTTTTCTAAAGATTACGTTGAAATGGATGGGATTCTGTAATATTTCAATAATTTATTATTAATAATTGCTGCTGTAAAACATATTGATAATCATCACAGGTGTACGAGAGACCATGGGGCACATTAATATATAGTTGTTGGGTGATAACTATGTTTTTTGGATTTCTTATGATTTTTCTAAAGATTACATTGAAACGGATGGGATTCTGTAATATTTCAATAATTTATTATTAATAATTGCTGCTGTAAAACATATTGATAATCATCACAGGTGTACAAGAGACCTAGGGGCACATTAATATATAGTTGTTGGGTGATAACTATATTTTTTGGATTTCTTATGATTTTTCTAAAGATTACATTGAAACGGATGGGATTCTGTAATATTTCAATAATTTATTATTAATAATTGCTGCTGTAAAACATATTGATAATCATCACAGGTGTACAAGAGACCTAGGGGCACATTAATATATAGTTGTTAGGTGATAACTATGTTTTTTGGATTTGTTATGATTTTTCTAAAGATTACATTGAAACGGATGGGATTCTGTAATATTTCAATAATGTATTATTAATAATTGCTGCTGTAAAACATATTGATAATCATCACAGGTGTACAAGAGACCTAGGGGCACATTAATATATAGTTGTTGGGTGATAACTATATTTTTTGGATTTCTTATGATTTTTCTAAAGATTACATTGAAACGGATGGGATTCTGTAATATTTCAATAATTTATTATTAATAATTGCTGCTGTAAAACATATTGATAATCATCACAGGTGTACAAGAGACCTAGGGGCACATTAATATATAGTTGTTGGGTGATAACTATGTTTTTTGGATTTGTTATGATTTTTCTAAAGATTACATTGAAACGGATGGGATTCTGTAATATTTCAATAATGTATTATTCATAATTGCTGCTGTAAAACATATTGATAATCATCACAGGTGTACAAGAGACCATGGGGAACATTAATATATAGTTGTTGGGTGATAACTATGTTCTTTGAAGTTTTTATGTTTTTTTGAAAAATGACATTGAAATGGATGGGATTCTGTAATATTTCAATAATTTATTATTAATAATTGCTACTGTAAAACATATTGATAATCATCACAGGTGTACACGAGACCATGGGGCACATTAATATATAGTTGTTGGCTGATAACTATGTTCTTTGAAGTTTTTATGATTTTTTTAAAAAATGATATTGAAATGGATGGGATTCTGTAATATTTCAATAATTTATTATTAATAATTGCTACTGTAAAACATATTGATAATCATCAGAGGTGTACACGAGACCATGGGGCACATTAATATATAGTTGTTGGGTGATAACTATGTTTTTTGAAGTTTTTATGATTTTTTGAAAAATGACATTGAAATGGATGGGATTCTG
Organism: Gymnoscopelus microlampas; assembly: GCF_963454915.1. Lineage (NCBI taxonomy): Eukaryota > Metazoa > Chordata > Actinopteri > Myctophiformes > Myctophidae > Gymnoscopelus > Gymnoscopelus microlampas. The sequence goes on along the minus strand of NC_139956.1, from coordinate 20,496,840 downwards.
TAATATTTCAATAATTTATTATTAATAATTGCTACTGTAAAACATATTGGTAATCATCACAGGTGTACAAGAGACCATGGGGCACATTAATATATAGTTGTTGGGTGATAACTATGTTTTTTGAAATGTTTATGATTTTTCTAAAGATTACATTGAAATGGATGGGATTCTGTAATATTTCAATAATTTATTATTAATAATTGCTGCTGTAAAACATATTGATAATCATCACAGGTGTACAGAAGACCATGGGGCTTATTAATATATAGTTGTTAGGTGATAACTATGTTTCTTGATTTTTTTAATGATTTTTTGAAAACTTACATTGAAATGGATGGGATTCTGTAATATTTCAATATTTTATTAGTAATAATTGCTACAGTAAAACATATTTATAATCATCCATGGTTTGCAGGAGACCATGGGGCACATTAACATTTAGTCGTTGTGTGATAACTATGTTTTTCTGAATGAATTTCCTAAAATGTACATTGAAATATTTTATTATTAATAATCGGTGCAGTAAAACATATTGGTAATAATTACATATTGTAAAGGAGACACTTGGGCACAATAATATTTAGTTGCTGGTGGATAACTCTGTTTTTACAATTTTCTATGATTTTCCAAATATTACATTGAATTTGATGGAATTCTGTAATATTTCAATATTTTATTATTAATAATCGGTACAGTAAAATATATTGGTAATATTCACATATTGTAAAGGACACACATGGTCAGACTAACATTTAGTTGCAGGGTGATAACTCTGTTTTTAGATTTTTTTATGATTTTCCAAAAAATTACATTGAACTGTACTGGATTCTGTAATATTTCAATATTTTATTATTAATAATTTGTGCAGTAAAACATTTCGGTAATAATTACAGACGAGAACATTAGACACAAACAATGTTTTTAGATTGTTTTATTACATTTTTACATGTATATATTGAAGTAACTGGGATTTACGATTTCATTGAACGCACCATCAGTTCGCCTAACCGTAAAAAGCCACGTAGCTGCGCAATCATTTTTGAAGCACGGCTAGTGCGACTGACTCTTTCTGAAGAGCGGCCAGCGTGACTGCAGTTGGTTAAACTATCTCCATGGGTAAAACCGGCTTTACGACACTACTATTACGCCTTCAGATAGGGCAGTAAAACGTCACGATTGTAGTTCTCGCTGACACTCTTTCTACGGGTGTAGGGCATACGGGAACTACAATATGTGTCAGTCATAGGTCCGCCCCCGTAAACATCCCCTTAGATTGATTGGACATTGGTAGAGGAAGCACTGCAGACAGACAGAGCGCTCATAGCCTTTATAAAGGTAAGTTGTTCCTGTGTTGCTCTTATTATAAAACATATACATTATGTTTGACAGATTTCTGCAATTACATTCTATACAGTATAATATACCGTTTATTTAGTTTGGACAGTCTTGAATGGTATTATTTATGATCTTGATGTTTGACGGGTCACCGGGGCTAAACTCGCTGGTGCGGTCAGATGAGCTCAGATTATTAGCAGTGGTGTAAAGTAACTAAGAACATTTACTTACTGTAAGTACTGTACTTAAGTACAGGTTTGAGGTACTTTTACTTCACTGGAGTATTTCCAATTTTTTATGCTTTTACTTCTACTCCACTACATCTCAGAGGCAAATATTGTACTTTTACTCCACTACAATTATTTGAATACTTTACTAGTTACTTTGTAGATTTTGATTATTATTACAAAACATAGCCTACATTACCCACTTCAGCCCTATATACATTTCGCCATTTGAAAATAGCAGATCTACAAGCTCACAACGCGCCGCGATGGGACGCATTGTGAGCTTGTAGATCTGCTATTCAAATGATTTTTATACATTTGAAAACTTGTGAAATGGGACATTTTGCATAATGAATACATTGTACTTTTTGCTACTTTAAGTACATTTATTTACAAGTACCAATACTTTTGTACTTTTACTCAAGTACATTTTGAATTCCAGAATTTTACTTGTAATAGAGTATTTCTACATTGCAGTATTGCTACTTTTACTTAAAAACATGTGAGTACTTCTTCCACCACTGGGTATTTGTCAACATGTGATTATACATAAGAAATGGCAATGGCATTGTTTAATTTACGCTACAGAGCAAGATATATCGTCATTAGTTATTCGCTGTACCTACAGTTTACACGTGAGAGAAAATCCAGTTATTATGAGTATAGTATACATGACTTTCTTGTTTATTGTCATTATGAAACAAACAAGAGATTGATTGTGATTGATTGAATACTTTATTAACAGTTTGCAAATAGCACAGTGGTACGATTATATAATGGTGCTAAAAGGATGACACAAAAAGCCCTGACTCCTGTGTATTCAATTCATGGAGAGAGAATGGTGGTGCTGCTTAGTTAGTGGTGGGGGAGCTGGTGGACAGAGAAGAACTCATTTGTAGGGGTTTATTCATGTAGAACTATGCAGCTGAAAGGTACTTAAAACTAAAGTACATGTTATACTCGGGATGATTGAACATGTTTAATTCCTCCAACAGATACACATTCCATTGTATCCTTTATGCAGAAGAAATGCCTCGCATTGAAAATGACATCAAACTGGACTTCAAGGACGTGCTCCTTCGGCCGAAGCGGAGCACACTCAAGTCTCGCAGTGAGGTATATGTCAGTCACAATGTTGTGTTTTTATTGTGCTCCGCTACTATCCATTAATGACCGATTAGAAATATTCAATACAGTGTTAATTACATCCTCGTGAACTGAGATATCAGCCAGGCTTGCAGTGATAGCCTACCAGTCAGAAGACCTGTTAGTCTTTAAGCCTAATGTGTTTTCTTTCATGCAAATGGTGTCGGTCACGTTAATCGCTTTGCGTTTTTCACTTGCCATCCTAAGACTGCAGAACATGATGTAACAAAAGTAGATATTCAAACTGATACAGAAATGTGTGTTTTCCCGGTTAGGTACACTAGCACTACTAGTTTATAAAATGTCCTCCAGTTAACCCAAGTTCATATTATCCTATAGTTCACCTGCCTGCTTCTCCTCTTCCTAGGTGGACCTGCTGAGGAGCTACACCTTCAGGAACTCAAAGGGCAGCTACAGAGGTATCCCCATCATCGCTGCCAACATGGATACTGTGGGAACCTTTGAGATGGCTCTAGCTTTGCACAAGGTAGACCAAAGCATCTACATGCAGTGTAAAAATGTGCCTGATGAACTGCAGACTTTCTTTGTTGGAGCCCTTTATTGTTTAGTCAAAGCACGTTAGTGTGCTCCAACTTTTTTACTGAATGTAATCTTAAAGCAGCCATATTTCTGGAAAAGAACGTGTTAAAGACCCCCCCATCAGCGGTCTCAAAAAGGTTGATGAACCTGCTTTTGAAGCCCAAATGTATAGATCCGTGTACATATCAAATCAAATCAAGCTTTATTTATAGAGCACATTTAAAACAACCGAGATTGACCAAAGTGCTGTACAGAGCAAGAACGAAACAATCAGAGCAAAGGCATATACATGTACAGAAGTGTCAACATGAGCACAAAAACACACATAATGCACAAAATAAGAAAAACATTGGATGAGCCCAGATGAAATAAAAGGCAGAGAAAATAAACAAATCTTAAGCAGAGACTTAAAAATATAGATGGACTGAGCAGATCTAATATGGAAGGGCAGGCTGTGCTATAGCCTGGGGCCTGCAGCCGCAATGTGCGCGTGCCCCTGGTTTTCTTGCTAGTTTTGGGCTTGACCAGCTGTAACCTATCTGCAGATCTCAGAGCTCTGGCTGGGGTGTAGGGTTCCAGGAGCTCAGAGAGATACTGAGGGGCCAGCCCGTTTAAAGATTTAAAAGCAAATAATAGAACCTTAAAATCAATCCTAAAATGAACTGGGAGCCAGTGAAGTGAGGTAGACAGGTATGTATTCGCGTTTTGTTATGGCGTTATGCAGGATCTGTTCTTGACAAGTCAAGTTGCTTATTGCTTATTTGCTCAAATAGAGCAAAAACGCCTCCAACTATCCCCATATCACTTTTGTAACACAGTTGTAGAATATGATAACATTTTACCTGCAACAAATGAACAGATTAGAGTTCAGTTTCAAGTTCCTCAAGGACACTTCAACAGGGCCACGTGGTGGTTGACAGCTACTGTATGGTGCAGAGCGAAAAGGTGACCTTTCAATTACGGTACCCCAATATCCTGTTATTTCTCTCTCTCCTAGTTCACTCTCTTCACCGCCATCCACAAGCATTACTCTGTGGATGACTGGAAGGAGTTTGCAGCAAAACATCAAGAGTGTGTCCAGGTAACTACTGTAATATGACATGTACAGTATTGGATGGAATTTCCCCCAGTATTTTGTTAATTTATATTGTGTAGTCATAACTCTCTCATTATCTTTCTATCTTTCTTCTCCCTTTGTTTGTCTGCCTGTCAATCTCTCTTTGTCTATCAGAGCGTAGCAGTCAGCACAGGAACTGGTGATGGAGACTTTGAGAAGATCTCAGCCATCATGGCGGCCGTGCCTCAGCTACAGTATATCTGCGTGGACGTGGCTAACGGCTACTCTGAACATTTTGTGCAATTTGTCAAGGACGTCAGGCAAAAGTTCCCATCACACACTATAATGGTCAGTGGCTGCACTGTATGCTGTAATAATAGTATGGTTGCAGTTCTTCATCTGTTTGCATAAAGACACAGATACAAACACTCGCAAAAGGTATTCATCACATCACTTTGTTTTGATATTTTGTTCCTCTGTTAGGCAGGGAATGTGGTGACCGGAGAAATGGTGGAAGAGTTGATCCTGGCCGGTGCTGACATCATCAAAGTAGGCATCGGGCCAGGTGATCTTCACATGCCACTCACCGACACGTATTGCTGCTCAGACCCTGGACCCTGATCTGTAGATTAACCTCATGGACCTTCTCCTCCTTGTCTGTTTCTGTGCAGGCTCAGTGTGTACCACACGCAAGAAGACAGGGGTAGGGTACCCCCAGCTCAGCGCTGTAATCGAGTGTGCAGATGCAGCCCATGGCCTGAGTGGACACATCATCTCTGTGAGCATCTAAAGCCTGATTCATACTTGGTCATGGTCATACGACGGAAATAGACGATCTACAAGCTCACAATGTGTCGCTTGTAGATCTGCTGTTTCCGTTGCGTGACACCATTGTATGATGGATCATAACGTTTTCATTTAGTATCATTACCTTTAGGCTGTTGAATAGGATACTCTGCGTTAGTCACCATCCAAATCAAATGCTAATAAAGCTTGCAGCTGGTTAAGTTTAAGCATGAGCTTGGTGAAGTTTAAATCATTAATTGTAGTTAAGGTTATCCAGGCTGTCCAGCGGCTGAACTAGCTGCCTCTTTAATAAGGTCTACTAATATTACTGTATATTGAACTGAACTCTCGGTGGCCTTTCTGTGTGATGTTTGCATGTTCTCCCTGTGTACGTTGGGTTTCCACCGGTTTCCTCCCACACCAAAAGACATGCATGCTACAGTAGGTACTCCTGCCTGTGCCCTTGACCGAGGTAGTGGCATTACAACTGGAGTTGTTCCCCAAACGCTGCACAATGTGACTGCTCACTGCTCCTTAGGATGGGTTATATGCAGAGACACATTTCCCCAAGGGGAAGTAAAATCAAAACACTTCCAGAAACACATAAGATTCGCCTCTTTCATGTCTTCCATCCGTATTTTATTTGCACACGGATCATTCTCCAGTCTTTTTGGAAAAAACATTGCTTGTTTCTGTACTTAAAGGACCATACCACCTCCAATATCACGGTCTATTCACAGATTCAGAATAATATTATACATAAACATTAGATCATGTTCTCATTAATTACTTTATTTTTGGATTTCATATTTGTTTTCCTCCAAAGTCATTAGAATGTTACCAAACTTACCTGAATTATTGAATCAATGATGGCTAAACATCAATTATGTTATGTTAAATATGTATTGTGTTGCATTACATATTTTAAGAAAGTTTCAAGTTTGAATTGAAGAGAATACAATGCCTTCCTCGAAAACTGAACACGCCACGGTATTCGTTGCAAAATGGTCTGCATAATGCTAAACATGGCAAGACCACTTATATAGTACTTTAAGCATAATCTTCTGTTACTCTAATTGCATAACAGTATCCTCTCTGAATATCTACATTTGGATAATATGACCTGCATAATTTTTAGGACAAATATTCCATCTGCCTTGTTTGTTAGAAGGTTGTGACAGTCAGGTGTGGTTTGTTATACCGGGGCGCTCTGGTCTGTTGGCTCTCTGTCATGCAGACACTATTTATCTGTTACAAATTAGTTATGACCCCAAGAATGTTCAACATTATGTTGTTCTTTGGGCTGCACAGATCTCATTCTTCTACACTTGGACGGTTTTAATATACTAAAGTAAATACATACTAATGCTGAAAGAGCACACTTCACATTTTCTTTCTCTCTCTTTCCTTCATGTAGGATGGAGGATGTACTTGCCCAGGAGATGTCTCAAAGGCTTTTGGTAGGATTAACGCTTTCAAATGACACTCATAATGGAAAACACAATTATCCTTCCATACATACATAACACAGCATATCGTTAAAACATCCCCATCGTTTCACCATTACATTGGCTTCACTGCCTTGTGACTCGCAGGTGCAGGGGCGGACTTTGTGATGCTGGGTGGGATGCTGGCTGGCCATGAAGAAAGCGGGGGCGAAGTCGTCGAGAAGAATGGCAAGAAATTCAAGAAGTTCTATGGCATGAGTTCTGACACAGCCATGAAGAAACACGCTGGGGGCGTGGCTGAGTACAGGTCAGACAAATACAGTTTTTATGGTGGATTTAGTATTTATTCCTGGGTAAAGAATAGTTTTTATTAGATGGCCACCCTAGAAAGCATTATGTTCAGGCATGGGCTTTATGAAGTGTAGTTAAGTTTGGACGCTGTTAGTATAATTAGGTTTGGCTTGGTTTTGCTGTGGTTAAGGCTACTAGGGTAAGGATCTGAGGTTCTAGGGTGCCCATCTAGTGAGAACTGGAATAAAGAATTAACAGACGCAAACGGGCTGGCTAAAAAACAGCAAAAGGTAGTCTTGTGTTTGAAAGAAGCACATGCCTTTAACTAAGAAGGCAAACACTTACAGACTGTTCAAGTTAAACTTAAGACACTGTTATATTAGTTCTAATACAGTTCTCCTTTTGTACCCACAAGAGCGTCTGAGGGGAAGACAGTGGAAGTTGTGTACAAGGGCCCAGTGGAGATGACGATAAAAGACATCCTGGGAGGAGTGCGCTCCACCTGCACCTACGTGGGAGCCGGCAAGCTGAAGGAACTGAGTCGTAGGACCACCTTCATCAGGGTCACCCAGCAGCTCAACACTGTGTTCGGTAACGATAGCTAAACCACTCCTCCGGGGCTGTGTTTGCTTCTCTGCCTGGTCAGCATCTGACACACAGAAAAACATGCACGTATGCACGCACGCACGCACTGTCACATATACTGTACACACACACACGCGCACACGCGCACACACACACACACACACACACACACACACACACACACACACACACACACACACACACACACACACACACACACACACACACACACACACACACACACACACACACACACACACACTCTGTATTTCTTACCTAAAGGTCATATAGCTTCTTCAGCATCTTGATGTTTTTTGATGTTCATGCTTTGGTCGAAAATGACTCACGGTCCACTGCCTTAGTTGTTACTTCAAGTTACTTGTATGACCAAAATATTTTTTGCTCCACTCCCAAGTCTTAATTTATTCCATAAATTGATACAGTATATGATTGATATATTATTTTACAAAGGTCACAAAGTGTTTCGGGATTCAGTAATCTACGGTTCATGTTTTAGGGTTCTACAGTTCAAGTACATGTTCCCACCTAATTTTTACATTTTTATCATTCCATGTGAGCTTTTAATCTTCCCTCAAATTATAATGTAAATCTTTTGAGTTTTTATTTTGCATCTCACTGCCAAGTTATACAACCATATGCCATAAACAGTTAACAATACCGGTACTATATACTGTATATGTGTGTGTACATACAGTATATTCACAATACACAGATGGTATGTCTCGGTATGCAATATGTAACAATCCAAAACCCACATGTAAGCATGTCTTAAATGACTTCAGGTTAAATATGTATGCAGTTATAGTAGCCAGTGAGATATTATATTCTCAATTGTTCCCTTCAAAGTGTTGCACTTTATTGATTTGGAATATGAAATAGTTTTTATAGTTACTCTCCCTTATTTTCTCATTAATTAATCCAGCACATTCATGAGAAAATAAATAACATGACTTACAATATGCACGCATGCGTGCATACAGTCATCATTCCAATTAACGTACTGTATGCATCCAGTGAAAATTAAACTGCCTTGACCATAACTGCAATGTTTGAACATAGAGATGATGACCACATCTCTGTTCTGTTGATGTTCCTGCTGCTGTATCCATGTGACAGTGGATATTATAGATTGTACTTCAGACCTAAATGTTTCAGTCACTGAAGATATTTTATAACAGCAGTGTTTGACATAGTGCCATTTTGCTTACTATGGTCCAGTTTGTTTCATTTAAAATAAAAAATTGGGTTAGTTGGCTCCATTTATGTAACTATTGCTTATTGCATGTGAAATGTTACATCGTTGCTGTTTGGAAGAAACCTTGTATTTCCATATTTCACCTTTTAATTAACAATTTAGATCTGCTATTTTTGCTATAGGCCTATCAGAAAAAACAAAAGTTTAAGTCAAAGTGAAAGTAGTCTGGTAGTAGTCTGTCTGTTGGTTTTATAAATATTGGACCAATGAAAAGTATTAACAGGATCTTGTGGCTAAATAATAACTACAGTGGATCCATTGGAACATTCCATTTCTAACAGTAACAGTTTTGTACATACAAGGTTTCCACCCAAAAGCGACAACATGCAATTTGGATGTCACATTTTGTCATTCTTATTTTTCACTCTCAACTCAATAAAAATAATCCCATACAACATCTTAGTTTCATTATTTATTATTAATAACTAACCCATTACATCTGTCCAACAGACACAAATTAAAAATGTTACATTCAAAGTGTATTCTGACTGATACCATAAGGGGAGACTGCCTTCTGTCAAATTTGAAGCAAGATGGGGAAAAAACTAATTCTGATTCTTGTGAGTTTGTAATTAACTGAATTAATTTGACCAACTGAAGCAAACACATTTTCACTAAACACGTTCCACTAAAAACAATCACTAGAATAATTCAGGAAGCATGGTAGTAGTATTCTTTCACTGTGTAGATCAGCAAAAAGCAAAAGGAAGCTGTAGGCCGGGCCTTGCCGTTTGACCATTACAGGAGTTCACAAAGAACCTCTGTGATGTGTGCACTTAAAACCTCATAATATAATCTGTTGTGACAGAACTGAGCTGCTAGCCTTGACAGCACAATCCATAAACGTGTGTCCATCTCTCCAGTTCTTGGCAGATACTTTGTCACATACACGCAGTGGTGGAAAAATTACTCACATGTTTTTCTTAAGTAAAAGTATTAATACCACAATGTAGAAAAACTCTGGTAGAAGTGAAACTCCAGAATTCAAAATGTACTTAGTATTGGTATAAAAAAATACTTAAAGTGCCAAAAGTAGAAAGTACTCATTATGCCGAAGTTTTCAGGTGTATAAAATGCATACAAATCTTTTGAAAATAGCAGATCTACAAGTTGTGAGCTTGTAGATCGGGTATTTTCAAATGGCCGAAATGCATATAGGGCTGAAGTTTTCAAATAATTGTAGTGGAGTAAAAGTACAATATTTGTCTCTTTTGTAAATTGGAAATACTCAAGTTAAGTAAAAGTACCTCAAAATGATATTTAAGTACAGTACTTGAGTACATGTACTTAGTTACTTTCCACCACTGGTTGTAGAAAACCTTTGCTGGTAACTAACAGTGTCACTGCTGCAGCTCAGCGACGCCCCCTGGCGGCCCGGCTGTGGAAACTTAGAAGCAGCAGAACTAGCTGCAAGTTAACGCGGTAAGTTTCAGGATACATTTAATACCAATTTTAATCATTGTATTTCAAAATGGTTTAAGATTAGAATATGCCACAAGTCACTGCAACAACAGGTGCAGAGACTATCGAAGTATTGAACGTTCGGCAGGTTTTTGATGAAGATGGTAGACGATCACCTCAAATATAATGACAGACACGCTAAAACTCAGGTGTACCGGGTGGTTAGCCGGTTACCGTCAAAAAATGTTAAAAATGTGCTCATTCTGCTTACTTGGGTCTTTTAGGGCGAATGTGTAGTGAAACATAGGTGGCTTAACTGAATTTATAGGTCACCGATTTCGGTATCACTGGTTTCAACCAATCCATATTTTAACAAGCCGGGGTCTAATAACCACTTGCATGCCCTGGACAACTCGCACGTACACACGCACACGCACGCACGCACGCACACACACACACACACACACACACACACGCACACGCACACGCGCACACACACACACACACACACACACACACACACACACACACACACACACACACACACACACACACACACACACACACACACAGATAGAGACAGACAGAAACAATTACTTGGATAGTTTACCCCTCTTAAGTAAAAGTATTAGACCCCTTAACACACGATGTCACACTGTGTGACTGACACCGAAACAACGGGTTGAGAATTGATTGCATGAAACAATCACCTGTGCATCCAGTCTCAATGTTGGTAAACAAATAATTGGTCTATACCACAAATTAAAAATACTCTGTTACAACTCAAGTAAAAGGCCTGTGTTCAAAATGTTACTAGAGTAAAAGTACAAAAGTATTGGCATTAAAATATAATTAAAAAACAAGCTTAGGCTACAATACGTGAGCTTGCAGATTGACTTTTTTCAAATAGCCTATGTACAGTATAAAATAGGGCTGAAGTGGTTAATGTATGTTTTATAATCTAATCATTTATATCTGCAAAGTAAGTACAGTAGGCCTACTTGAGTAAATGTACTTAGTTACTTTACACCACTGCTAGCCTCGATCTCCAGGCTTTTATTTTCCTTCGCGTTTTGGTGCAGACCAGACCCACTTCTAGACTGCGTGCCGCCTACAGACCCATACCATAAAATCCATGATATTCCCTGTGATTTAAGGCATATCTTGTAAAGCTTGCCTTCAGCACAGCTCCAACAGTTAGAGATAGGCCTATTTCCTGCTGTTAAAATACACACTCATGGTGTCATAACAGTGTTTTGGAGAAAAGTGTCCATTGTATTATTTATGCTTCCCTCACAGTGGGTGACTCAGAAAGAAGACTGAAAAACTGACTTCCACTCAGAGATGCGGGTCTTACTGACTGCAGCTTCAGCGGGAACACATCCCCAGTCAAACCCCCACCAGCAACCCCATGGTCCTGCCCCAGGAGCCTCCTTCCTCAACCAGAGCAACATGCTGTCCCTTCCTGTGCTCACTGACGGTCTGAGGGTACTGTGGGTGCTTTCAGACCAGGCGTGTCAGCAGTTGGTGGAGCTGGACACAGTGGCAGAGCTAGTTGAGGCCCTCGACACGTTCCCGTACCCGACCAGGGGGGAGATGGCTGCTCTGGCCCGCCGTTGCTCACTGCACCTGGACCAGGTTAGGGTGTGGTTCATGATCCAGAGGCTCCGCCGTGGCCTCAGCTGGGACTGTGAGGATATCTGTGAGATCAGGCAGAGACTCCGCTGCTCGGGTCAGACTCAGGGGGACGAGGTCGAGGAGGCTGGGCCGGAAAAGAGAGGAGAAAAGACAAGCGAGGGGCAAGGGGAGGAGGACAGTATGGATGGAGAAGCTGGAGGGGAACATGAGGCGGAGGGGAAAGGGGTGAATGTGGCAGAGAAAAGGCGGGAGGGAGGGAATGGCGAACGGAAGATAATGGGACAGGAGCAAGGGGAGATAGGAAGCAAGAAGCTGGGAATGTTGATGGAAGAGGTGGGGAAGAGAAGAAAGGGAAGGTGCAGAGATAAGAAGAAAACAGAGACAGCTGCGAAAAGGAAAGAGAAGAAGGCAGTAAGCCCAAAAGGCATAGCTCCACTGCTGAGAAAGCCGTTTATGACCTGCCCGTACCCCAGCGCTGATGACTACGACCACCTGATTTCACAAACTGGACTCTCACGTAGCTGTATCATTAATTGGTTTGCACATACCCGCTTCCGGATCAAGAACAGGAGCGACCCAGTCTGGCTGACGAAGCATGCATGTCACTGTATCCGTAGAAGAATCAAGTACAGGTACAAGATGAAGGCGCTAGCAAAGGCAAAATCGGTAAAGTGAAACCGTCCGTCACTGAAGGTGAAGCTGGAATGGGAGCGACATGTCATTTCCACCGCAGTATAAATAACGCTCTCACCACAACTTGTGTTTATTTTTATTTTTGTTTTAAAGATATACACACACTCATATTAACACATACTGTGGGAGAGCAGTTCATAAGATCTTAAAAGAAAGTACTGCGCCGTTATATTTATCTGTATGTGTGTGCACATACAACATGCATGTTTCTTGTGGGAAAAACATGTTACGTTGTTTTTTTCTTTTCATTTCCTGTTGTTCAACAATATTTACCTCTGAAATGAATCAAGTAATCCTTCACTGATACTTATTCAGCCAAGTAGTTTAATTTTCAAAACAACACCACAGTATATGAAGATTATATCTGATACAGTAGGTTGCATTACGGTACAATCCATCCCAGAAATCATTCCAGATGAACAATGCTATGATAACAATCTGCCATATAAAGCATACATTATATTGAAGATATTGTTGTCTAGAGTCATTATGACACACATGCTACGTAGCCTGTCACTAAATGTTAGAGACACTTTTTTTTTGCCTACATTAAAAAAACTTTTATCACAGTTAAGGTGTCCTTGCTTACGCTAGGTTGTAATACCACCATTGTTGTGGTATTCTTGAGAAATTACTTCCTCTTCCTATTTAGGAGCTTGAATATGGAAAAGGGAATATTTTATTGATACCCACATCTAGCAGATATCAAAAATAATGAAAAGATGTGCAATACAATGGTCATACAATGCAAAAAGATTAGAAAGTAAAAAAACAACAACAAACAAACACAAAATTAAAATTGTTGCCTTTTTAGCTACAATTAAATGGATGAGTCCAAGCTCTTAGTTCCAGGTTGCCATGTATTCACCTCTCTGTGGCTGCCAGAGCTCAGCTCCTTCAATGATGCGACGCATCATGGAAGCGGATTTGATCAGCAGGTGTCCGGCTGCATGGAGCAAAGTGGAGGCTACACGCAGAACCTCTCTGAGGAAAGGACAGAGAAAGAGAGAGTCATCTAAATAGCCTGTAGTACTCCCGCTTGCAGAGACTACAGTATACTCTGGTTAGACAGTGTTGCTTGCTGACAAGAACTGATCCTGTTTTTATAAATGTGTTTATTTAGAAAGTAATCAACAAATACTGTATAATCAATTAGCAGGTTACACTGCTTTAATGAAGTAGTTTCACTAATAACCTAAGCATCTAATCAGGAATCAAAGGATTACATTTTCAAACCTGCCTACAGTATACTGTTGGTTCGTGTGAGTCTTACTGTATTTACTGTACTGTATGTCATTTCGTGCTACACTCTGTACACATTTTCAACTACATATAATAGGGCTACAATGATCGGCTTGCGTCTCTAACTCTTTAACTAACCGTAGTATTTTCTTGGGGCCCAGGCACTGGAACTCGGCACCAACAGAATAAAGGCCCTTAAAGGTTGCGTTGACATTCAGAGAACCAAACACATCATTGGGATTTGTCCTGTACAGGTCAAAGGTAACACGGGCTATGTCTTTTCCATTCCGGGGCTTGTTAGAGTCCTGAGACTTGCTGACAACTGTGCCCTGGAGGTAAGAGACAAATGTGAAACAGAAGTTACATTTTGAGTTGCATCTGAGAGCAAGAATTAAGATATTCAATCTCTGAATATTGTTGCTCACGTCTAGAACAGACAAAACAATCATGTAAGATAAAATGACATTCAGTCCAGAGGGTTAATAATACACAATACAATCCACAGTGTTCATTTAACTGAAAAAAAGGGGCCTGTAGTCCATTTTTGACACTTAAATTGGGGTAGACTTCTGGTTTGAGGTTGTAGGACATTTATTTCAGTTTCAGTTTTCAGTTTCATTAACATACGGGCTCAGGTGTCCATGTCTGTCCGGGCTCTAGGGCCATGAGAACGGTGTAGTCAGGCAGGGCCATGAGGAACTCCTCTGAATCCACCTCTGTACCATCCTCCTCACACACCAGAACATATATAGCAGACAGGGACAGCAGCAATGCCTGGCATACCTGCAATATTAAAACATAAAAATATTTTTGCACATCCAAAACCCATACACATCCTTCACAAGTTTATTTATCATAATGAAAGTATAGCTGATTTTGTAGTTATATCCTGTTTTTTTGTTGTGTGTATTCCAGTTCAGGTTTAAACCATATAGTACAACAGCGTCAACTAATTAAATTAATAATGGGTGTGTAAGATTTGGATGTGTTAATGTGCATTAATAATAATACTGTTGACTACAGTATATGCACAATCGCACACACCCATGGCAGGACACACCTAAATCAATAGGCCCATTATTAATTTGATTAGCTGCAGCTGCATTGCTTAGACTGCCTTGTTTTTAATCTGCTGTAGTTTTGAACCTGAACTGTAAAACAAACAAAAATTTCAACTTAGGGTTTCCTGCCCGGTAACCGGAACAGATAAAAGTCCTGTGGGCACCTAAACCTTGTGGGCACCTCAACGTTAACATTTTCCAAAATGTAAAAACTTTAAGAATAAACATATGCCTTGGAAAATGGACGGAAATAATGTAAAGTATACATGTTTTGAACGTGCATGGTACGTCATCATTATCAGACCTAAATTTACCCTTCAACTTCTTGTTTATCCCCAAAATGACTGGATATCACAGGTTTTGTAGCCATTTGTAGCATTTGTAGAAATGTTGGGCCTTAAATGCAATTTAAGAAATATTATATGTATCTACAAACAAGCTCACAATGTCAAGAGAGTTGGTGTAGTAGATGGAAAAAGGCCCAAGTTTAGACCCCTGGGGGACCCCAATAACGTTGCCAATTCCACTTGTACTGTGGTCCCTGTTGCTGCCAGCCACCACTCTTGGCCTGGGGATTTGGGAGTAGACAACCATATGCCCCCTCCTATACATTAGTCACTGGGTGCTCCTTTTCCCCGACAGTGAGGAGTTTCACGTAAAACATGAGGTGGTTCATTCCAGATCCACTCCCCGCTGAACAGACACCTTGATAAACCAGAATTGATCACTGGTACAGCGACAAGTATCATGATCCTTGCTGACCTTCAAACATGGCAACTTATGTTATCGGAGGCCCCTGTGGTGGTGGGCGGGGGTTTTATCTCTACGC
>NC_139956.1:20393785-20476285 GCF_963454915.1 Gymnoscopelus microlampas | reverse complement strand
TTGATATGTTACAGCTGCTCTGATGGCACCTAGTCCCTGTCCCACAGCCTATTGACACCCTTTTGTTTGGTGTACTAGTAACTACTGTATGAATCTGCAGGTCTAGTATCTGCTAATCTGCACTCAGGGAAATGTCACATCTTGATGTTTCACCAGATCATGCAACCCTTCCTTTCTCCGCGCTGCGGCTCCTGGCTCCCCCTATCCGTCTGGTGTCTGCTGCCATGTGGAAAGTGGTGAAGCAGAGGGATGTGATGCAGTATGGGATTGTGGAGGAGATGGTAACATCTGCCTGTGAGACGGTCCCTGGGTTGCTCACCTACAGACATCAGGGAAAGCTTACACTGGGCCTGAGGGCACGGGTGAGTGTTGGGGAAGTAGTCCGGAGGAATTGGGCACCTTTTAATTCACACTAATAACGGCTACATACCCTGACGTAGTTGCAATATCTGATATATCCCATTGTTTTTAGACTTTACACGCATGACTATGTAGTGACAAAACAAATGATTGTGAGGTCAAAAACAATGGTCAGAATATTGTCTAATATTTATAACCATGTGCTAGGTATCACTTATTAAAAATAAGATTAAAAAAAGATATCACATTACATCTGACAATGAAAAATATATGTTGGTTGTATGTGTTTGTTTCGTTCTCATGCTTTCTCGTTCTGACAGTTAATCTTAGAGCTTTGTCGTGGTGGTGATCATCCAGATCCAAAGGTGATAACCCCACACCTGGAAAGGATCTGTGCTCCTGCAGCCTCAACTTTATCGTCAGCGTATCAAAAGGTAGTTCATATCGGTGGCCCAAAACCTCATTCCATTTGTCTGTGTGATGCCATGTAATGCTCTTGAAGGCTATAGTATGCCAAAGCTTTAAGTGAAGACAATTTGAAAAAGTTATTTTCCCCTGTGAATTCAAGGAAACTTGAGATTTATTATAATATTAATGTAATTCTATTGTAAATACAAATACAATGACTTTGCTATAAAGTAAAATAAAATAAAGATTTCCTGTGTCTTAGAAGAGGGATGTAAAAATTGAGAAGACAGTCGGTACGTTCCAGGAGTTTGTTCAGACGCTTCTAAGGAACCCAGCTGAGAGAGAACACTTCTTCAAGGTCAGTCTCCTTCAAACATTAATACAAACGTACTGTACACACGGGTGCATTTCGCCTTTCCGACATGTCGCCTTTCCGACGTTAACGAACCCTATACCTAACCCTAACCCTAACCGCACGCGGAAGCGCGAGATGTCGGAATGGAAGGAGCACCCCTGTACACACATGTACAGATTTTTAAGTTCCATCGGTAATTCCTAATGGCAACCAATTATCTCCCTCTGATTCCACAATATTTATGGACCAGTATCAGTATTACTATTTTTCAATATTGTCGTGTTTTCTTTAGCCATAACACGATTCAACAATTCAATTATTTTGTTAAGTCTGTCTTAAATTGTATTACTTAAAGCTGTACTATGTAACTTTCCTCTTCTACCCTGGATTTGAACCTGTTTCCTGCGCAAGTGCTGCCATTTTTACCATTGAGTTAAATAGAGCCTGCCTGCTTGCTTGCTTAGGGGATAAAGTGAATCTTGACTATCAGGTCAAAAGATCATGTGACTAGGTGAGACATGACCTTTGACATGATCTAAATGTCTTATTAGAAGAGCAGGAGGACAAAATACAACCATTGACATACTCTACCATACAGATTGGATCAGATAATACATCGAGAGACCATTTTCACATAGTCTTTTCATATTAATCCCCCCCCCATAAACAAGACACAAGTAGAATGTTTTCAATGTCACAATAAAAATGTTTTGCATATAGGACAAATCCATTTATTGCTCATAAGCTACTTCCATAACCATATGTCATCATCTAAGTCTTATTTTCTTTGTCATTAGGATATTTTCCCTGTGGATTATGGCCCCCATTTTGATCAGGCACTGGAGAAGTTACTGTGGGAGTTTCTAATCCGCCTGGACCAGCTGCTTCCAGTCCCAAACCTAGCTCAGGTATAATCTACACTTCAGCAGCATCCCTTATTATTGCCATATTCACTCCAGTTGTTTCTCCTATGTCCAGGATGTACATTGTTACATAATGCGACACTCTTATGTTAATTATTTTTCAGTAATTGTTTGACCATCTGAACAACTCTGTGATTTCAGACTGTGTCATGGCTCAGTGCTGCCCCACCTGTCCTGGAAGAGTGTGCGCGTGCAGCTACCCAGCCTCAGCTACTCAATCTTTTGCTCCAGCACCAGGCCTGTCTGGGCCACTTAGAGACAGCAGGTACTATCTAATAGTTTGTATGGCTCATACACATAGGATGTAAAGAATCAAGATGGTTTCCAGTGCTTAGGTGGTAGTTAGTTAACTCCTGTGATTAGTTTGCATGTTCTCCCCGTGTCCCCTATAGGTACCCTCACAAAAAACATGCAGTGATCCTAGTCTCTGTATTGCCTCCCCCTGGTCAGCCGGGGCGCCTGATGGAGGGGAAAGGAACTGGTTGGAATAACGTGTTCCTTCCACGCACTAGGTCCTACAGAGGAAACTTCCCCCTGTCTGTCAGGTGATGCATTGAAGGAAGCATGAGCTCAGTTTGGGGCTCTCACCAGGCTGGCAGAGGGAGAGATGCGCCCAGGATTACAAGCTTAGGCAATTGGCACTGGGTAAAAAAGTGGGTTACAAAAATCGTCGGATAAAAAAAGATCAATTAGTTCATCACAATAAAAGAATAATATACAGTATTCCACATATACATGACAGTAATAGCCCATTAAGAGCAGGAAAGCCTATACGTTGTTATACCTTTTAAAACTGGGAAAGCATCTGTGTCATTTTAGATGTTGCTATGTATATAGCAACAGGACTTCTAATTTATGTTTTGATTAAAAAATTGATAATGTTAATGAAAACTTAGGTTAGGATTTAGAAGGTGTTTTTAAAATCGGCCTCAGGTCTAAATGATTATTTGGACCAGACCGTAAGCGTAAAGAGTGACAGCAAAGTCTGGGTAGAGAGATGGCATGACATGCAATGCAGGACCATTGCCAGAATCTAAAAGGGGACACACACTGGATAAGTTTCAATCCTGATTTAGCAATGATTTGAGATCTGGTGTTGTCACAGTACTACAGGGTAGTCGCTCTGTATAGACAGGGTTAAAGTCTAAAATCTCTCATAAGATCCCAATTGTCACAACCAAAAATGTTGTCTGTTTGATTGTACTGAAGCTAGTCTTGGGGTGTCCAGTGGGAATCCAATGGGTAAAAGGAAAAAAATCCAACAATTACCTCTACTGCTGAATGTGCCCCAAGTTTCGAATGAGAAATATATATACACACACACACACACACACACACACACACACACACACACACACACACACACACACACACACACACACACACACACACACACACACACACACACACACACACACACACACACACACACACACACACACACACACACACACACACACACACACGTGTGTGTGTGTGTGTATAATGTCACTTGTTAAATGTACATGGATCTGAGAAGTTGAGCCCGACATCTTCTGTCTGAACCTAACCTGAGACCGACCTGAATCACCCTTTTTTTATTAAGCTGGCCACAGCCTTTTTTCTCTTCATTAAATCATAGGCCTACTGTATTGTTTATTCATGAATAACAATTCTACTCATCGCCTCTCAGCAGTTATCGATTCGATTTCACACTTAAAAACGAATTAATTAGTTCTGTAAACTCTTCATTCTAATGTAGGATGGTCAGTGCTTTGATTTGCTGAGGTGCACTCACTCATTTCCATTTATAAACAAAAGGCTCTGATCTGAAACCGTTGTCGATACAGAGACATATAGGAAACCACAGCAGTAGAAAACATTTACAGAAAGACAGATGACTGTTAACATATATTTAGCTCACTTTGTAAGCTGGCTCTCTGTAAGTGTAATGAGACTGCTGCTGGCTGGCCGTTGGGTTCAGGCAGAGATCGTAAGCTCTAGTTTTGACCACCCCAAACCATTGGCCATTACCCATATTTGGTTTTTAATCTTCTCCATAATCTTTGCAGCTTCTCTCCCTCAAAACATGGGAGACTGTATCCTGACCTCACTTTCCCTTCCACCTTCTGGGAGAGTGTCTTCAAATCAAAAAACACAACACACGGCATCGTCAACTTCTCTTGGAGACACTGTATCCTCCAGTCCAGTTTCAGAGACTCATCAGAATACTTCCTTTATAACTCCTGTAATAGGACTGATATGCAATGCAGATGTGCCAGTCATGATGGCATCCAATAAAAGGAAATCGAGGGATGATGAACTGGCAAGCTCACAACACGTGACAAACAAGGAATGCAAACAAAAGGGGAGCTCAAAATTCACCTTGGTCAAGCAGAAGAAAAAGTCTGGGGACAGTAGAGTGAGAGGGGATGATGAAGAAGAGGCAGAGCAGATGGCACAAAAAGGAACCAATGGCACAAAACGCAAACAACCCCATATAAGTGAATCGGACTCAGAGGAGGAGGAGGTGGGGAGGGCCACAGGAAGTCCGAGGAAATGGTTGAAAAAGAGTGCAAGAAAGGGTGTGCCGCGCCAGAACGCAAAAGAGAATGAAGAACACTGTGCAAAGAGCGGTAGAGAACAAGAGTCCAGCAGAGAGCGACTAAGGCGCCACATGCTCCAGCGGGGTCTGGAATCACTGAAGCTACCTGAACATCCATCCCTCTGTCACATTGTGACCTCTTGTCTGTTGAGCTCACCCAAAGTTCTCCTCAAAAGGTCTTCGGTCAAAATCGACAGTCAGAATAGTGGAGCAAAGAAGACCGCCTTCGGGCAACCACAAGGTGGAAGGATGAAGTCGCCGGTCATGGTTCATATGCAGACGAACCAGGGTAGCAACACCAGAATGCCTGAGTTAGAGCTTACTGACTTCGGTGATAAAGAGTAAGATATAAGAATAACACACTGTCCTGCCAACAATGTTGACATCATGATTCATAATGCGTAATTTATACCTGGTTGTGTGCTGTGTCACACACCAAAAATAGTAGATGTACAAGTTGTTGAACGGCTATTTCCGGTGTGCAACACCAGCACGAAACCCAAGCAAAACAAAATCCTACATTAAAGTTAGGGTAAGTGATATTGTTTGGTTAAAACAAAAGGTTTTTGTTAAAAGGTTAAAGCTCTATATTCTGATTATCTGGTATTAATTATTGCTATAGAGTGTTTGTTCAGTAACAGGGGTCTTTAATAAACAGAAAATTCATTTTCAGGTGGGTTGCCAATTTCAGCCAATCAGGGGAGAGTGCCCATTCATCAGCTTAAATGTTAGTGTTCCAGTTCAAATTTGGTTTGGTCATTTCTTTGTGTCATTTCACTTGTTTGATCTGTATCCTGTGTGAGTTCTCTCTCCTGATTGGATAAAATTGGTTTCCTGACATGAAAATTGCATTTTCTGTTTACCAAAGAACAGGACAGACAGGGAGACTCCTGTCATTGAACAAACACTATAGCAATGATTACTATCAGAGTATATATATATATGTACATATATATAACACTTATTTTAACAGTAAGAAAATCACACACCCTACCTTTAACCAATTTACACTTAAAAGTATCTCTCAGTTTATTGTAATAATGATTTAATGTGTTGTCACTATACAGGAATCATCCAGTATCACCGGTGATAAGCAGCCCCCCCTCTCTCCATCACAGAATCACGGGTGAGTTTTAAGAAATAAAACAAGTATAGAATTGGCGAAGTAATTAGGATAGCTGAACATCAAACCTAGCATTCTAGCAATTGTGTACTATACAGTATTAAAGGAATATTCCACCGCGCCTCAAGCCGAAATCAGGCTGATCCGGTGTGTCAGGTCGACCTGATGTACATGTACTATAATCTGACATTGAAACGTTGTCGTTTTCTTGCTTTGCACCCTGTTAGTAAAGTAAAAGGCTCCAATCATCCGAGTTTCTCCTGCGCCTTCTTTATTAAACTATACGGTATATCTATCTAAATAATATGAGAAGTGACCCAACATACATGATCTGCATAGTATAATTAATCTATCAAAAAATTAGGCAACAAGAAGTGTTACAAGAAAAGAGTGCGAGGGGGTGAAGTAGAGAGTCTGGAGTTTTCAGACTAAGGAAAAGGCTTTCGACCGTCGGATAGCAGCGCCCTTGTTCTTGAGAAAGAAACATAAAGCCATAGGTTATTTTTAGCACCATAATAGCGTCTGTCGGCTCTCAGGTGCAGCAACTTATTTTCACACCTTCCAACTGACTGATCTCCCGACTCACTCCACTGCCAGTCTGTAGTAAAAAAAAACTGTGGGAGGTTGGCCCATTGCATGGTTTAATAGTCAACACTTTGATCTTTTAAAATATATTTTCCCGGCATAATTGAAGAATATATAAAGAAATAAAGGTTTTGTCCCGATTCTCAAGAATGGGTGTTATAATTGTGAAATGGTCTGCCTTGAGTCCATATATTTAACATAATGGTGACTCGTCAATGACCTACGTATGAAGTGGTGCATATAAGACAACTGGCAAGCTATAAATGAGGTTAATTTAAAATGTGAACTGTACTGTATTCAGGTGGATTGTTGTATGTAATGTAATATTTTCAGTGTAACATCAGTATACACCAGAGTGACAAATACAGCTGTTTAAAAAAGAAAACAAGTTTGCAGTTTGTGTATACCAAATTCATGCAGTTTTAATATTATTCAGCCATATGCGTTTCAAGTTTCAGCCCTTGGCTCACATCATTGAAGTCAGTATGGCCCTCTTGAAGAAAATGCTGCCCACCTGTGGTCTAGATAGAAGGATTAGTACTGAGGCAGTGTGGGTGTGTTGATGGTGGTAATGAATGGGAGAAGCAACTTGTCGTCTTACAGACATTTTCTCCAACAGATGCTGAGGACGACGTCATAGTTGATTCTGAAGATGAGGCCACTAAGAACTTCAAAGACCGTGTATGTAAGGCACATCTTAATCCAGGTCATTTTACACTGTCCTTTCCAGTGCTGTGTGCTTAATGATTCTCTCTCTCTCTCAGCTTTTTGTGAAGCGCTACTGCAAAACAAAACATGATACCTACGTGCCAACTCTGAGGGAGTTTTGGAAGCCTGGGCTAACCAGGAGGAACTGGTTCTCTCCAACTCACAGACGCAGCCAGCGTTGAGTCCAAGCATTTCTTCACCAGTCTGGCGGCCATGATTTTTAAGAGATGACTAGGTGGTTTATATATTTTTTAAATGTATTAGTTTCTGCTTCATATTAGCCTATGCTCTAGAAGTGGAACCTGTTAAATGCATTGAACTTTAAACTGGTGCAGCAATAATATACAACTTGGGAATAGTATGCAACCCCATGTTTATCTGTGTTTTTTTGTACAATAAAATATTTTATATCATTGGTACCTTGGTGAAATCAAATACATTATGCTTATGTACTGTACAAGATATCATAGAGCACCGAAGTCTGACGTCACTGCCACTAGACTGCCACTAGAGGGCATCATAAACGCAGGTTTTCACAGGTTTGTGGCTTTATTTTTTGTGTTGAAATCCCCATTTGGGAATCTTAGATCACGTCATATAAGAACTGTGTTCCAAACATAAACACACCACCCTGGCTTTTTTGGCAGGGGGTGGCTCTGCATCGTTTATGATATTCATTCATATTTGATACAGCCTGTTTCTGTCAAATGGAATAAATTCTGCCTTAAAAGTCTTAAACGACTACTGAGTCTGAAATCACTGTCCCCACAGCAGCCGCGTTCATGGGAAATGTAGTCTTTGGGTTGTTTGACTCGTTTCTAGTGTTTATATTGTTACTCTTTGGGTAAATAAATGTACATTTACACCTTCAGTCGATCCTTCATATCCATACGAGTAAAAATGCCAGGGTGGTGCTTATTTTTGGAACACAGTTCTTATATGAAGCGATTTAAGATTCCCCAATGAGGATATCAATACAAAAAGTAAAGCCATGAACCTGCGTTAAGCGCCCTCAACTGGCAGTGACGTCAGGACTTCGGTGCTCTATGGATGGATCACATTACTTGACCACCAGTCTTTCTTCAGCAATATTACTATTTTCTGCTCAGTCGGACATAAACTGAAATGGCAGTATTTATTTACATCCATCTATTTACATCCAAGAAATGTATGTAATCTGCGTTTTTCACAGAAAACTTTTGACAAGATTTTTCAAGTTACGTTCTACATGGACAGCTCAAACTGAAATCACAGTAATAATTTGCGAGTGACGTTTCTGTATGACCAAGTATAAATTAGGCTCAAGAGAGTGAGCCCTTTAGCTTAATTTTATCCAAACTCACTCTGTAGTGTAGCATCATAGATGTGATTAGTTTTCACACCATCTTACTCCAGATTATCAAATTCAGAATAAGCTGTTTTTAAATGTGTCTATATCCAGAAAACCGTCAGTAAAGCATAAATCAGTATTACAAAAAACTCCAGCATCTCCCACCTATCATCTTTGAGTTTCTACAACACAGGATATGAGATTTCCCCCGACATTGTAAATGGGATAAGGTGTTTATAAGAGCTATTTCTAATTAATAAATGCTTACGTATCCTGAACAGCACTGGAAATAATATAAACATACTAATTGCAGTACAAATATAATTTGTTTTGACATAAATAGAGATTCAGAGTCTACAGCTCATCCCTCCTGTAACTGTGATGGTCTCCCCTGTGATGTAAGAAGCGTCCTTCGTGCACAAGAAAGCAATCACTCCGCCAATTTCCTCTGGTTCTCCTATTCTGAATGGCAGAAGAACATTTATAATCAGTCATCATATACCACTAACAAAATGCTGACAGTGCAGGATTGTGTGAAAGAGCCCAAAGTATAGAAATACCTTTTGATGCAAAGCTGCTTCTTGAACTCGTCCACAACATCTTCATCTTGCCATAACTGAGAGAAAAGACAGTATCAGTTTATGGTTCAATTAAGCCAATGAATTGATACAACATTCATTGACCAATGACTAAAATGAAACATTGAAGATCCAGAGTGTAAGATAAGGTGTGTGTTTGTATGTACCGCATTGCTGAAGCGGGTCTTGATGACTCCAGGGGCAACACAGTTGACTCTTATATTACTATGAGCCAACTCTGGGGCCAGTGCCTTGGTCAACCCCAGCAATGCTGTCTTACTCACACTGTAAGGGCCCAATGCCTAAGAAACCAGGATGTACACACATAACTGATACAAGTGTTTGTTTCAAAAATCACACACAGACACACACAGACACACACACACACACACACACACACACACACACACACACACACACACACACACACACAAACAAACAAACAACTAAATGTTTTACAAATGTGTTTCTAAATTTGTAGCACATTTTAACTATGTGTATGCCACATACTAACCTGCATGGGTTGGTACCCAGCTACAGATGAGACAAACACCACACTCCCCCCTCTGAAAGAAAATGTAAACAAGTTCCTTTGGAAACTATACAAAACAGCAATTGTTTTTGTACTTTCAAATAATCCTTCACATGTAACTTCTTTTAGAGGGTCTCATTAAAGAAATGTTTCTTTCTCTCACCCTCTTTTCTCCATGTGAGGAGCCACCAGTTTGGTCATAAGGAAGGCTGATTTTACATTTACATCCAGGATCTGGATGTAAAAGGAGGAATGAAACTCAACTACGATTTAACCTCAGTACATACTACCAGCATAAGCCATTTTACACATCAATGAAGGGGAGAAAGGGGGATGCATTCCCAAAGTAAGAGAAGTTCACAATTGTACCTTGTCCCAAACAGCCTCTGTGGAATCCAAGATGTTTCCAAAGAAAGGGTTGACTGCGGCATTGGAGACCAGGATATCCACACCTCCACACTGGTCCAGAGTCTGTAGCAAACACAGAATTAGTCTTAAATTATTGTAGAATTTAAAACGGAGCAAAAGACTAGGTACAGTAATACAAGAGGCAAGCAGCACTGAACACACCGTCTTTGTGGTCAAAATTTCAGAACTACTTGAGTATGAGCCTCACCATTTGAACTAGTTTTTCTCTGTCTTCACTCTTGCCAACATTACAGGTGGTCCCAGTCACTTGTATGCTCTGGCTCCGCAGGAGTTCTACAGCCTTGTCCACATTGGCTTGGCGCCGGCTGCTCACCACCACATGGGCCCCTCTCTGGCCCAGGGCCTGGGCTGCAGCCAGACCGATTCTGAGGTGAAAATAAGGTGATAGGTTTCGGATCAGGACGACAGAATCAACATTTTCTGTAAATGTTAGTGAAGTTGTGCTATGTTAGGTCCAGCCTATTCAGTAGCCAGCAGCAATTTCAAAGGGAAAAGATGTGCCTTCACAGTTCACACAGATAAACAGAACTAATTACCCTACAGTACCACTCTATTTCTTACCCATCTGTAGAAGCAGTAACTATGGCAACCTTTCCGGCAAGGCTACTTTGAGACATGTTCCTTCGCCCAGTGACAGGATTGCTCAAAAGGCCCCTAAAGACACTCCTCAACATCACCTGAACAGAAAACAGTTATTATTATTATTCAATATATTTGTATTGATTTTTTTCAAAAAGCTTCCCATTCAAACACATAAACAACTACAAAACACCACAGACACTAGTACTCAATACACAATGAAACGGATACATATAATATCCAATTACTAATAAACCGAAAATGGAATTACATTTTAGTTTAATACATTGGCATAAAAAGCGGTATTAATATCACAAAATTAAAGTCAATAAGAGAAAAGAAAAAAGAGAATAATAAATACAAAATAAAAGGGAAGAATGGAACCGAATCTTTCATAAGTGAAATGTAATCATGTAATTAAAGTCAAAAGAAAACAGTTAGATATATGGATCTAACTGACACTCCTCAACATCACCCGAGATCAGAAACAGTGATAATCAGATACTCAGTGAAGGCATTATAATGGAACTAGGGCAGAGGTTGCAGCAGGGCATGTTTCTGGACTCTGTACTCATTGTCCGAGTGGATCTTTGATTGCCTCAAGGCCAATCAGATCGGTAAAATCATTATTTCTATTCATGTCTTGCAACTTCTACAGTATGCCACTTTATACGATCATGAATATATCACACATCACTGTAAAGCAATGTCAGGGAAAAGCAATGTCACTAAAAAACTATTTGCCTATGACTAAGACAGGATTTGAATGTTAAAACTGCAGCATGTACACCTAACTAATATGTGTAGTTACAGCTTACCCTTATATAGAAACTGGAACTGTGGTTTTCCAGCGAGAAATGTGTTATTATTATCACTGAAGTTGACCGATTGTTTCAGTTAGTTTACAACCAGTATAGAAACGTCATGTGTCGTGATGGTAACCCGAAGACTTGCCCCAAAACACGCTCGCCCCCATTTTCTTTCGCGGACCAGTGGTTCTTGTATTCATGTATTTGTTTTACTGAGGATAAGGTTAGAAATAAGTTTAGGGTTAGGCATAGTTTACTGAGGTTACGTTTAAGAATAAGGTTAGTTAAGCGTTTTCTGAGGTTTACTTGCAGGAATACCAGGTGAGTACCGCGGGATTTGCCCAGGGGGCGACTGTGTTTTGGGCCGAGCGTTTTAGTAATCGTTGTGATTGGATGCAGTGTGTTTTCCGGGTACACCGCTTAGTTGTTGCTATATCAAAATAAGAGTTTAAATCAAACAGTTATCCGACCACTTATTTCAATTAATTTCCTCAAACCATCGCATCATAAATAACCATTCGGCTCGTGCCTGCACACACAGACACAGCGAAAGTGCCACTATCCAGGAACAATCAACTGAATCTATTTGATTTTTGTGCGGCTTTTAATTGCGTAGAGCCATAAAGATGACGTCTCGACCCAAACCGGCCAATCAGATGCGCGCTTGTCTGCGCTCCGCACCAGTGTTGCCAGATTATGTGAGAGAAATAAGCAACGAGGTCTAGGAAAACAAGCCCAAAAGAAGCAACTAGGGCACTAGGCCATTATCAGCACTTTCAACCTACTACTGTGCATGAAAATAGCAGATCTACAAGCTCACGCGTTTTGAGCTTGTAGATCTGCTTTTTTGTTTTAAATCTTGAAATACATTGTGGAATATTTATAACATTTCAACAACACAAATTTGGTATGCGGGGCTCCCTCTCCCCAATTAAATATTTGACCACTGGTTAAAATAAAACAAAAACAATGAAACAAGCCCAAATAAGCAACTACACTTTAGAAACAAGCCCCCAAAAAATCGCAACCACCAATATTTACAAGCAACTTCAAAGAAAATGAAGCCCAAAGTCGCTTATAATAAGTGGACATGGCAACACTGTTCACTACGCGATCTCAAGCACCCATGTGAGCGTGGTAACCGTGTTACACACCCATCCCTATGCTATCAGATCAGCGAGAGGAAGCACAACTCCAAAGAGGCGTGATTCATTTTTGTTGCCACCAGTGTTGCCACGTCTGCTTATCATAAGCGAGTTAAAGGCTTGATTTTCTGTAAAGTTGCTTGGAAATATTGGTAGTTGCAGGTTGCGGTTTTTTGGGCTTGTGTCTAAAGTGTAGTTGCTTATTTGGGCTTGTTTTCAAAACGTTTTAAATTATTATTTATTTTAAACCAGTGGTTCTCAAATATTTTCATG
Source organism: Gymnoscopelus microlampas (assembly GCF_963454915.1). Classification (NCBI taxonomy): domain Eukaryota; kingdom Metazoa; phylum Chordata; class Actinopteri; order Myctophiformes; family Myctophidae; genus Gymnoscopelus; species Gymnoscopelus microlampas. The sequence continues at coordinate 20,463,564 of NC_139956.1, read as the reverse complement.
TCAAGGAGCCCAAAATGAATATTGCTGTATTGGCAATGCATCCTTTTGTATTGAACTGTACTTTCTGTGCTTTGTTTGCAAACTGTTAATAAAGTATTCAATCAATCAATCATCCCTAAAATGTTTTGTGCCAGGGAGCCGTACCAGATTTGTGTTGTTACTGAATGTTTCAAAACATCTTCCAAATATTCCACATTTCATTTCAAGATTTTTTGAAAATGGCAGATCTACAAGCGACGCGTTGTGAGCTTGTAGATCGGCTATTTTCAAATAGCCAATTCAAATGCTTATGTAATGTAACCTAGTCGCTTCTTTTGGGTTTGTTTTCATAGACCTGGCTGCTTATGTCTCACAGAATCTGGCAACAGTGGTTGCCAGTCCATTTTAGGAATATTATTGACCACCTATTGGCCTTGAATTCAGTCGACTGAAACAAAGTGGCCTGAGCGACGGCCGCCCCACACACATCAATGTGAAGTTTGAAGTGTGGCGACGGTAAGAAAAACACTTTTGAGTGTTTCAACGCGCAAAAGCGGTTGTTTGCTCTATTATGGATGTTAGCAAATTGCAATCTGTCCAGGCAATGCTGTTGCGGTTAGCCTAGCCTCGGCATTGTTTTGAAATGTTTATGCAGGGTTATGACGGGTTAATAGCGGGGTATCTTACTAGCAGGCCTCGGCTGCATAGCAGCACGATTATGCTCTCATTTGAACCCCGGCATCGACGCTGCCTTTTAAACGGCTGCATCGTTCGCTTAATAGACGCCACGTAGTGGGACACTGGCAATTCCCTTGTAGGAGACAAGCTAACACAAATCAAGCAGATGTTTTATGATGGTAAGGTTGACATTTTAACTTTCTCTGAAACGAAACTTGATCATACGATAGATGATACTGATATTGAGATTGAAAACTACAAACTTTTCAGAAAAGATAGGAACAGAAACGGGGGCGGCGTATGCATGTATGTACATAAAGACAATGTCTGCATCCTTCGCGAAGACCTGAATGATGCAGACATTGAAGCTGTGTGGGTCGAGATCATTTTTGAAAATGCTAAACCTGTGCTAGTCGGTACCATATACAGACCTCCTAACCAGGCTGATTTCTATGATAGACTTGATGAATGTTTAGCTAAAGTGGACAATGAGGAGACAGTACTTCTTGGTGACTTTAACACTGACATGCTCCGTAAGGAAGCGTCAGTGTTTAAGTCATTCAGGGGGTTTTGTAATCGGCACTCACTCCACCAGCTGATCACTCAGCCCACAAGGCTGTGTGTTTCCACTCAAACTATCATAGATCTCATTCTAACAACGGACAAGGACAAAATCCTCAATAGTGGTGTTTCTACCTGTGGCATATCTGATCATAACATGATCTTCTGCACCAGAAAGAAACGTAAACCTAAGACCGGTTACCACCAAACAGTCACGATCAGAGACCTCAAAAACTACAAGAGTGAGGACTTAGATCACAGACTGGAGGAACAGGATTGGTCCGACGTACTAAACAGCACACAGGTAGACGAATCTTGGCTTGGTTTCAAAACCAAATTCATTCAAAATTTGGACAGTGTGGCTCCCATGAAAACCATCAGGGTCAAAACCCGCTCGGTTCCATGGATGAATTCGGATATCCTTGCTACCATGAAAGTCAGAGACAAAAAGTGTTCTGACTATCATAAAAGTAGGATCAAACTTGCCAAAAGCTTCAATAAAGGTCTCGAATCCCACGTAGCGAAACTCAAAAAAGAGAAAAACATGCTAAGAAACAAGGTTAATGGCATGCTGTTGTTAGCAGAAAAAAGCTACCTCGATGGCAAAATTGAGGAAAATCAAAACAAACCACGTGAGCTCTGGAAGCTATTCAACAACCTACTAGGCTGCAGCAAGAAATTGAAAACCAGGTTTACAAACATAAACCTCAAGGTGAATGACACTCTCATTTCATCCAAACGGGAAGTGAGTAAAATCCTCAACATATTCTTCACGACCGTGGCCTCAGAGTTAGTTGAAAAACTACCCCCTCACTCTGGGAGTCATGGTGGAGAGTATGTTGATTCATTTTACGATAAACAGGGTGTACGCAAAGATGATTTTAAACTCTCCCCTGTGTCAACAGATGAGGTGTTTAAAAAATTGAGTGCACTCCAACAACACAGAGCCACAGGTCCCGACAACATCCCCGCTAAATTTCTAAAAGACTCAGCCGCCTCCATTGCCCCAAATCATTACCCACATAATAAACCTCTCCATCATACAGGGACGGGTCCCTAACGACTTCAAAAAAGCAAGAGTGACCCCTCTGTACAAAAAAGGAAACCAATTAGACCCTGGCAACTACCGCCCTATTTCTATTCTTAGCTCCATCTCGAAAGTCATGGAAAAAATAGTGTATGAACAGGTTGATAAGTACCTTGCCGAAAAAAATCTAATTTACGAATTCCAATCTGGTTTCAGAACAAACCACTCCACTGACACATGCCTTCTCTATTTGAACGACTCTATCAAACAAGATGTCGACAAGGGCAAATATTGCGGCATGGTCATGCTGGACCTCCAGAAGGCTTTTGACACCGTTAATCACCCAATTATGATCAATAAGCTCAAAGCAATAGGCTTTGATGACACGTCGGTGAACTGGATGAGATCCTACCTGGAAGGGAGGGAGCAAGTGGTGGAAGTAAACGGCACCCAGTCCCCTCCCCTCCCAGTGACTTGTGGTGTTCCTCAAGGAAGCATACTAGGACCACTACTGTTCCTGATATATGTGAATGATATGTCCTCAGCTTGCGACTGCAAACTGTTCCTGTTCGCAGATGACTCGGCTCTGCTGGTCTCGGACAGGGACAGGCTGCAGGTTGAGAAAACTCTCAGCACTGAACTCAACAAGATCTGCATCTGGCTCTCCGACAACAAACTCTCATTACACCTGGGTAAAACTGAATCCATCCTCTTTGGGTCCAACCCTAACCTTAGAAAGGCTGAGAGTTTCACGATCAAAGTGGGTGAAAATGTTATCACAAGAAAGGAGGAAATTACCTACCTGGGTTCCATCTTGGAGGCAAACCTCTCAGGTGACAAAAACGCTGAAAAGACGATCAAAAAGGTCCACAAAATAACACGGAGGATGTGGAGGCTTGTTCGTAAAGTCAGTAAGAATACTCTGAAGATTCTTGTAGGGGCCCTCATACAAGGTCATTATGATTATGCATGCACTTCGTGGTATCACAACACCTCCAAGGCCCTAAAAACAAGGCTCCAAACATCCCAAAACAAACTTGTAAGGCTACTTCTTGGCCTCAATTACAAAGCCCATCTAACCCATGCCCATTTTGCTAGGCTTGGATGGCTTAGGGTTGAGGACAGAGTACAGCAACTTGCTATGGGCCTGGTCTTTAAGATACACCACAACATTGGGATCCCCCTGTATTTGTCAAAATACTTCCAAAATGTTAATCAAGTCCATGATCATAACACCAGAGGCAGCTCCACAAACCATGTTCAACCCAGATTTGGCACAACAAAGGGAATGAACTCTTTCTCATGCTATTCATCTAAAATGTGGAATGCCCTACCAAAAGGAGTAAAGGAGTGTAAAACCCTACTTACTTTCAAAAATGCCCTAAAGATACACCTTCAGGAGGCTGCAATTCAAAAATGGCCCCTGTCCAAGTCCTAACCTACCCCATGTCCTAACCTAACCTACCCCCCCCCCCCCCTCTCTTTCTTTTTTGTACATATTTTTCACCCTTCATACTTCATACCAGTAACCTGTAAACTGATTGTATGACATTCTGTATAGTAGTGTGTATATCTGTCTGTCTCTTATATGTCAACATGATTTGTGTGCATGGGGATCTCATCTTAAACAAGCTACGTGCTTAACTGAGCTATCCAGTTTAGTAGACCTTGTATTGCGAATTTGTACTTCCATGTACTGTATGTACTGCCATGTACTGTTCTCATGTCTTACTAAATAAAGTACATCAATCAATCAATCAAACTGGTATCACTGCTGCTAAAGATGCTAACAATGTTGCCAGATTGTGCGAGAGAAATAAGAAACTAGGTCTATGAAAACAAGCCCAAAAGAAGCGATATAAAAAAGTGAAATAGACGATCTACAAGTTAACAGTTGCGACGTATCGTGAGCTTGTTGATCTGCTATTTAAAAAAAATCAAGGAAGAAAGTGGAAAATGTTGAATATTTTTTAAACATTTTAACAACACACACAAATCTTATATGGGGGTCCCTGGCACTATTTCAGATGGGGGGGGGGGGGTTCTTGGATAATACATATTAATTTGGGGGTCCTTGACATGAAAATGTTTGAGAACCACTGGTTTAAACAACATTTAGGAAACAAGCCCAAAATAAGCATTCTACACTTTAGAAACAAGGCCAAAAAAACCGCAACCACCAATCCCAATATTTACACGCAACTTAACAGAAAAATAAGCCCAAAGTCGCTTATAATAAGCGGACATGGCAACAATACTGGATGCTAAATGTTAGCATTCTGCAACAACCACTGATAGACTGGGCGTGGAAAGGACAAGACTGGAGGACAGACAGCTGCCGCTCGGCTCCACCAGCCCTGCGTTCACTTCATGTGTGTCTTTTAACTTAACCACAGTGTCTTTTGAGTTTGAACGGGAGTCAAGACTGAAGTGTTGGGTTTTTTTTCTTCATGCATATTGGTGACAGGTCTCAGGACGGGGGTATTGATCCAGACGTGTGTGTGTCCTCCAGAGATGTGTCCCACCACCGCGCAGACCCAGCGGTTTATCCCCCAGCAAGTTAACAGTCCACCGGCCGATGCGTTGCTCCGAGCTGTGAACCAGATTCTCCACGGCTGATCTAGATGGATGAACCAGGGCCACGCCGACTCTTATGGCCTCTCGTAGCGTGTGAATATTGCAAAGGAATCACGGTGTAGTCTTGACACACACGGCAAAATGTCCCTCTCGGTGAGTACAGTAACCTGAACAGTGTTTCTTTGTGTGTGGATCACATGTACTTTCCCCCTTCTTGATATGATGATAGTATGTATGATGTCAAACACTGTCAACTAAGGAGGAGTTTGTTAGACCATAATATGCTCTTGTTGGGATCTTCCCCTTGCTGAATGGGAATTTTATTTATTTTTTTATTTTGCATGGATCCTCCTGAGATTGTTGTATTTAGTATCTCTCTCCCTCCATTACCATCCCAAACGGGCCCCACATGGCTCAATGAAGCCCCAGGGGGGTTTGGTTTGGAAAATGAAAGGGGGGCTTGACTCTCTGGCTTTGAGATGGCAATTAAACCCCAAACAACAAGGGACAGATGTGGCCCCTCTCCCTTCCCCCCTCACTCTCTTCTCTCATTACCATTAGGCCCCCTCTTGTCCATTTCGACCATTGATCCCCCCCTCTCTCTCTTACCAGAAGTGCAGTGAATTACCATTCACATTTTTACAGTTTGTGCCATTTTCCTCTCTCTCTGTCTCCCTCTCATGTATTTGCTTGACGGGATCTTCCCTATTCTCTTATTCTCTCTCCATTCAACAGCCGTAAACAATCAGCCATTTTCCCCATGTGACTTTGTGTCACCATGTCAATGTACTTGTTTGTTTGTCGTACGCAGATGCAAGACACCAACTTGTCTGAACTATTTCAGCTTCTTCTGGGACATTTTCAGCTGGGTGTGTTTGTTTGTATCCCTCCATTCCTCTCATTGTGTCATCTCTGCTCTTTAGACGGTACTGGCGAAGGCACTGTTTGACAATGCAGCAGAGAGCCCGGAGGAGCTGGCCTTCCGCAAGGGTGACATCTTAATGGTGTTGGAACATGAGCAGAGCGGAGGTCCAGGATGGTGGCTCTGCTCACTACATGGCAGGCAGGGCATTGCTCCTGCTAACCGCCTCCGCCTCCTACAGACAGCAGCAGCAGGTTCGGATCTCCGCCGGGGCGTCAGCGAGGACTCTGTCTACCTGTCTCCCGGGCCCTCGCTGGTGGAGGACATCGACGGAGTCTACCGCTCCCCGACAGGCACGAGCGATGGGCTATACCAGAGCCCCGGAGCTGTGTCAAGGCCCGGCGAGCTCCGCAGGGTCGATGGAGGCCGGCCGCGCTCCCACTCCAGCTCGGGTACGCGGCCCCGGCCCGACTGGGATGTCGGGGTGGCGGGACGTCCCCGTTCCCCGTCTCTCAGAGGACGAGCCACAGAGTCGGGAATGCTCTACCAGACTCCCACAACTCCTACTCCCGCTGCAGCACAGTATCACAGACAGCCTGCTGCTCTGCTGGCCTCTGAGTCCGTTTACCTCTCCCCTACTGGAGTACCCAGATCAGCTGAGGAGCCAGATGACTCTACCTACCTGGTCCCCAGGGAAACGGTGGTGGCCGGACACTCGGACGGCTGTTACTTGGTGCCCCGGGGCACACCGCTGGCCGGTGACGAGGTCTACCAGACCCCAACAGGAGGCGTGGCGACCGTTGCCTCTGGCCAGACTGCTGCCGTCGGCAGCCTCACTTTGGCCAATGGAACCCCCATCACCCCCCAGCCCAAACTGGCTCAGGAGACCCCGGGGTTGTACCAGACCCCAACTCCCGTGGGAGCTGGACTTCACAGGATACCAGCCACGACTTCCCCTGCCCAAGCGTCCCCCAGACCTCACTTGAAAGGTGTAAGCTGCAGCCCCGCCATTGCTCGGGGCAAGCCTGGCCTGGCCACTCACCGGGGGTCCCCATTGCTGGTCAGAGCAGGGCAAAGCAGGGTCCCTGGGTCGCCTAACTTTGCCCGAAAGCCCCCTCCGCCAGCACCTCCAGTGAGGGGAGTCACTAGGAAAGATGCCCCACCATCTTCTCAAACCGTCCTTGGAACCAACCCTCAAGCTGCTCCTACTAGTTTGCTGGAAGGAGACCAACAGAGGGGAGTTTCTCAGGGTAATGAGGAGAGGGTGAATGGAGGCATGGAGAGAAAGAACAATTTACAGAACAAAAGTGGAGAGAATCAAGACTATGAGGATCCCACAGATGACCAGGTAAAAGAACATTTCACACAATGCCATAGTCACATCTGTAAACAGGTCATGCTCACCGGCACGTCCCATTATAAATCATCACTGACTGCACAGAAAGCGTTCTCAAACTCTGAAAGTTTGATTTCCTGCCAGACGCACTCAAATTGATAAATAGATTGCCTATGGTCCCTCAGCTGAGTAAAGGGCCTCATCTGTGAGCGTTTTAGATTTTCAGAGAGGGCACATTCCCCCACGAAATGTGTCTTGTGGAGTGGAAAAACTTCCAATCAGATGGGTGAAATCTAACTGGTCAAATTGGCAAATGAAATGCAGTGATATTAAGACTTGTTTCTTTTATAGAACCCATATTTTGGAAGAATATATATTTTTTTTGCTAACTTGGTTTTGTTCTTCTGGTAGGTATATGACACTCCTCCCAGTGGTAGGTGGCAGCGTCCAGCCCTCGGTGACGATGACGGCATCTACGATAGCCCCCGCGCTGTGCCACCACAAGCTGACCCTGAGTCGGAGGTAAAACTCCATAGACCCTTTCTCATGTGAACACTGGAAAATGTCCAGGGAATGTGGTTGAGACATTGTCCGGTGTTGGCCTTTCACACATGTAGCACGCAATAGGTAAATAGCCCATTTGATAAGGCGAGGGGCGGTGTCTGGGTAGTAGACGCCCACATTTGCTACTCGCACTTAAATATAACAATCGATCACCGCATCCATTCACACATTACCCTGACTTAACTCAAGGGAGCTGGCAGCATGAAGTCCATTGCATGTCAGGTCCTACTGTATCAGACAATTGCGTTCATACTTATGTGTTCATTTAAAGTCTGGAAAACTTGCATAATACAGTGCGTGTGTGAAAGGAGCTTTAGGCGTTCAGTGTCACCTCAATACTGTCTGTTTTCTTAATTTTATTTGACTTGTATGAGAATCAATCATACTGATCTGTGTTCTAATTCTTTGTTCATATTTTTGTTTACTACACTTGTGATATTATGTGCACTAGGAGAGGAAGTCAAATTCCTTGTATATGTTAAGTTACTTAAACTATTTCTAATCCACTGCTGTTCTCATTTACGTTAGCACATGCAAGGAATTTTGTATGAATCTGTTATTACCATATTCATACAGTACATGCATACATTTCCACCAGGAATGGCAGTAGTCCTTGCTAGCAGCTGTCATGACACTTACTTACAGCAGATTGGGGGGGATTCACTCTGTTGAACTCATGCCTAAACAAGCGAAGTAGGACACCAACAAGAGACTATCAAATGTCCTCGCACCATTTCTTTCCACACATGCCATCATTGGTCTGCCCCCCCCCCTATTTCTTTAGAGCAAGGCCACACCTGTCTCTGTCTGCTGTGGAAGCCGGTCTGTCCGGTTAGAAAGCTGCTGCTACTGCTATTTTCTCCTAGTCACACCCACCTGTCATTCTCCACTCTCCAATAGCATGGCTGGGTTCCTGCTAAACACTTCCACTCTACTCCTTAAGTAGCTGCATCATTACTTTGTTAGTGCATTTGGCTTACATTTCCTTAGTGTGTTCTCTTCTTGGTACGGAAGTCCCGTGATATACTAACCCTGGCAGTTAATTTTCACAATCATGTCTGCACAGCGATATAGTGTTAAAAAAGACATGGGAATATAGTTCCTCTTGAAGAATCAGGGATACTCAATTATATAAATATAAACATGCATTCGAGACATTATGATCCACTGATTTAAAAGGACAATGTTAGGGTGACACCAAGTTATTACCATTATTAGCCCTGATGAAGACGTAAGGCAAAACATTGGCAGTAGCTTTAATAAATATCTTTGCATTGTGGCTGCGTGATTGTTTTATTGTTACTTTAGTGTATGGGTCCACACAGCTGTTTTCAGCACCTAAACCAACACAGGCGTGCATTCCTCTAAATCCTTTTTTGTGTGTGCAAAAATAGAACTAGTACTCCATGCGTCAGCAAAGTGGGATTGTACACAGTCTTAACAGTTAAATGTTTTTGAATGTATATACTATATATATATCTTTATCTTTATTACAATTTTAACGGGTAAATCGGAGCAGTCAGACGTTTTTTCTTTTTCTCCCCTTCCCCACCCCCAGTTGCAGTTGTTCTTTCCCCTTTCCAAAAAATACAAAACGAAAAACAAACATACGTAACAGTTACATTTCTTGCGTCCCCCTGTTTTGCAGGTCTATGACGTTCCCACCCTAGTACTGAATGTGTCTACATCAGATCTGCAGCACAGCGGCTCAGTGGCCGATGAAGTGGATGATGTCTACAGTGTCCCGACCCTCCCGGGCCTGCCGCTTGTCCCAGGGGAACCCATCGCTAGCCTGTCTGGTGATGAGGCCAAGCGGAAGGGCCAGGGCTACTCCGTCTCTGGCCCAGAGAAACGAGCCAGTGATGGCGACCGTCCAGGGGAGATCTCGGAGTCTGATTGCGGCATCTACGACATGCCTGCTCTCACCCTTGAAGTCCTGACTCACTCTTCCTCCTCTTCCTCCTCCTCCACCCGACGCCTCTCGGTTTCTAGTAACGGTTCAGGCGACGTCCACTGGCGGGTTTCCCTCTCTGGCCTGGTGCAGGCGGTGCTGAATGTGGCTACCTGCCCTCCGTCCACATTGTCATCACGGGAGCTGGCCACCTCGTTGGCCGAGATCCTGACCGCGTGGAAGGCGAGCCACACCGCAGATCCTCCGCCGCAACTCCAGCAGACGTGGACACGTCTCTCGGACCTCCTGCCTGCTCTGTCAGCCGTGGGCAATGCCCCTCCGTCAGATGGAATCCTGTCATTAGTCCAGCGGGCTCTAGAGGAAAGCACTCTGCTCTTACAGGCACAGGGACGACCCCGTCTGCCTTCCCAGGATTCCCTGTCCCGTAGGCCACTGCCTGCACTCCCGGTGACTGATGGGAAGGCACCCACGGGAGGGATGGGCTCGCGCAAAGGGAGCTGGATCCAGGAGAGGCCCTTGCCTCCAACGCCCCAGCCGGCTTTCCCCTTGCCTCCTGCGCCATCATCTGTGACCCTCACAGTGGGCCTCGGTGAGGAAGAGGATGACCCTACTAATGAGTATGCAGGCATTGGCCTGACCCCCACCCCAGCCCCCTTACCCGTTGGAGACGTTGTGGGATACGTCAAGCTACAGGTCAGTCTTTATGTGTTCAGCTTGAGCTACATGTTAAATGTTGATGATGGGGGTACATTTTGTTTAAAAAGTTACCGCAGGCAGTGCTGATCATCCTTTTCAGGTAGAACTTAGTTGCAAACATGCTGCGCTATTTGAAGAGGTTAACTTACATAGCAGAAAGAGTCGGAGAACAGACAAGCTGTGGCTGAGAGATAAATCTTACCGTCCCGTCTACTTTACCTTTCTTGGAAAATATTGCTGTGCTACATACAGAGTAACATTATAGATATGATTTGGATTGTGATATTAAAGATAAAATGTTAAACGGAACACTATGTCACCGCACCAAGCACAGACGTATACTTTTGGCATCTCTATAAACCCATATATTCCCAAATACAAGACATTATATTTGTCTTCCAAAACAGCCAGTCATCCATGCTGGCATTCATTTCACTGAGTTCCGTGCTGTGAAGGCTTATTTTCTCCAAAAATTGTCTTTTATTTAACTCTCAATAACAACAGGTCAGCTCGTCTCAAATAAATAACTCCAGGCATCCCGGCTACAGTTCTATCTGAACCAAAACAACGATGCTTGCCGTGAGCAGGCAGACTGACAACATGTTGTGACCGTTCGATTAAGTGTGGTTATACTTCGGTACGACGGTGTTGTGCGGTGAGCATAGCCTCAGCGTTGTAGGCTTGTAGATCGGCTCAGTTCAATCAACATGCGATACCTTTGTACAGACAAAGTACAAACCCAGTTTTACCGTAATTCCTTCAACACTCGTGCATGGTTCTTTACCGTATATGACACCTACACCCACTCACACCAGAAAACTGTCTGGCAATCAGATTTTTTGTAGCTACAAATCAGGTATAAAAATAGAAAGCATTACCAAGCCAAATTCACCAGCAATAAATTAAGCATTAATCGTTAATTCACACTAATATGTCAATATATTGCTTATTGTTTGATATTGTATCCCTATGGGGGTTTTGCTTAACATTCCCTTATTTTGCTTAGCATGCTGCTTGGACAAGATTCAGGGAATATCTCCATGAGGGGAGCCTTTAACGCCAAGCTTAACTGTATTCCATTTGTTGCAATAAATGGTTAAATCTACTTTGACGTGAGTGATCCTGACTGAATAATAATAATTATAACAATAGGCTAATAATAATAATACATTAGTTTGTTCATTTTTAAAATAATATTTTTGGGATGGATTACATTCATTTGGGGACGGTTACATTTGTAGTTTGGCACGGTCCTGGGACGTTGGTGAAAAAAGTTAGTCTGGAGCCTTGATACAGCTCTCTGTTTTTTTTTTCCCTTTCCGGCCAAGGATGTTTTTCCTCACCCATTTGAGGGTCTAAAGACAGAGGGTGTTTTTTTCCTTTTGTTAAATGAGGGCCTGTAGGGATATACAAATAAACGTAGTTGACTAGTTAAACATTTTATTTTTAACTAGTCAACTACGTTTTGTTATTTCTCTTAAATGCCATTGTCACATTTGTTGATCATTGTTCACTATCTAATAACTGTCTCTTTGTTTTGTTTTTTAGATTTCTTGTTTTCTTAATTGCAGTCATGTCTATCTATGAACATACATCCTCTCTCTCCTCACAGGGAAAACCAGAGCCGCCTCCCGATGCACCAGTTGAGAACGGACAAACACAAACTATCACCACGGAGCCCAGAGTACGTCTTCTTGTTTTGATTTCCACACACAAACGCCTTTGCTCCCAGAAGACATACAATCTCTCACACATGCACTTTCACAATACACAGAGAGAGACGGAGAGTCTTAAAAACACACACACACACACACACACACACACACACACACACACACACACACACACACACACAGCAAGTGTACATAGATAGGTCATTGATTCACTCTGTGAGAGTATGTGTACTGTTTACTAATGGGCAGTGTGACTCATCGACCCATCATGCGGGAACATTGATGGATAATCTGCTCTTTGGATCTGGTCTGAGCATGTCTGTTTGCTCACATTGTTGACGCAACATCAACTGACTCTCTAAAGTCTAAATTGCACTTGATTGCGTAGATAACTATACTTTAAAAAAAAAACGTGTGTTCTCTTTCCACACATATTGGGTGTTAACTTTGTAATTTAGAATAGATTATCTCTAAAAGTGTGCATTGTCCTGCTGTTGCTTGGTGGTGACAATGACATACTTTTTTGTTTGTTTAATTCACTGAATCTGCGTAGCTTCTCAAGCACAATCATCCGTACAACACTTGTCTTATCTGTGTACTTGTGTGTTGATTTTCATTCATCTGCCGAAAAGACACACTTCTCTCTGTGTTCGTTCTTCTTGACTACCAGAGACAGTGCATATTGATGGATACTATCAATCTTGTGGTTAGTGTCCATTACTATGCACTGCCTCTGGTGGTCATCCACAATTAATAGGTTTCTACGGTAGCTTAACTCAAAATGTATGTTGTCAAACTCTCAAACTTGACCCTCAAACTCTCTCTACGCTCCTCCTCCCTCCAGCTGAGCCCGTCCCCTCCCATGCCTGTCTCTCTCTCCCTGGAGGACTCGGAGCTTCTGTCCTTCTACTCCTCTCAGAGTCTGGCCCACCTGTCCTGCCTGGCAGACTCCATCGATGTGCTGTACAGCAGTGTGCAAGGGAACCAGCCTCCTCGCATCTTCGTTGCCAGGGGAAAGAGTCTCATCGTGACCGCCCATAAGCTGGTGTTTATAGGGGACACTCTGTCCCGCCTCCTCACCTCTCCCGACCTCAGGGCCAAGGTTAGAACATTGTTGTACAAACCTGTCAAAAGGATATAACACAAAAAAGCTCAAGAGATTTCCATTGTGGACCTCTGAGGGCAAATGTGTGTGTAAACTGAGTGCCAAGCCTTGAGGGTGGGGTGGTCGGAGAGACATCACATTTGCTATTAATAATCTGGAACAGCATTAAAGCTTCCACAACATGTATTAAAAAAGTACATTGCCTCTCTGAGGGCAGCGCTATAGCTCTCAATTAGGTCAGTTTGAAAATAGCCAGTGTGGCTCAATGCTAGTTTGGTTGATTAGTAATAGCAGGTTAATGTAGGCTGAGGACAGTTGACCACTCTTTTACAGCTGTCTAATTATTTTCCTCCACCCCTCCCCAGGTCACAACCTCGGGTGGACGGCTGTGCCAGGCCTTGAAGACAGTTGTCGTGGCAACCAAGGGAGCAGCCCAGAACTACCCATCGGTCTCAGCCACCCAAGAAATGGTTGACCGTGTCGCAGAGCTCTCTCAGCAAGCGGCAGGGTTCTCCGGCCTGCTGCAGCGACTGGCTGAAATATCTTGATGATGCTGATATAAATCTCACATTTTTGTGAAACTTTGTTTACACTACAATGTGCATTTTCCTCTCTGAAATGCCTTATTTGTTGTTCCATTTTAGTTTTTTTTTGTTGCATTTCAGTGGAATGGGATTTGAAGAAAACTAAATGACAATTATGGAAGAAGTGGTTAGCTGTCACTCAGCTGGATTTTGAATAGATGCTGTTCTTTTCAGAGCGTGTGCTGTTTTTGTCTTTGTTTTGCTTACCACTGTGCTTTGGTGCCAAGCACACTTGTCTTTTTGTGTTAATAACTTATTGATACGTTTTCTGAAGCCTTGTGGTGACGTTTAAGTGTCCTTATGGACCACTTATCTTGGGAGCTTTGCTTTGTTATATTTGCTATATTGTTTGCCTCTCTCACCAGTAGACATTTTTCCTTCCTGTCTCTATTTATTTAACCATCCCCCCTTTCCCAAAAATAGCTCGGTAAATAGCACAAGCTGTACACAACGGTATTAGCTTACTTGTTAGTGTGGTTTTTGAAAGGAATGCTTGATGTCGTTAAGAGTGACGTTGTGGTTGCAGGATTACAGTGTTCTGGGCTTTCCAGAAATTGAATATGAAGTGATGTGGCACATTTTCTTTCAACAACTTTCACCTTTTTAGCTGTTTTCAGGGGTATTTTGTTTCTATAATTCCCATTGGAAAATAGGCATGAATGTAGCCACCGTAACATCCCTCCTTAGTTTGGAATGAAACATCTATATCCTTTTCAGTACATTTCTAAAGAGTCTTAACACTTCTCATGAAGGAGAACAACCACAGCCCTGTCTGCAGAGATTGAGAGTGATGGTAGGGTGAGAAAAGGACTAATTCTTTCCCACGGCCACGGGTTGGTAACGGATAAGAAACCTGTTGGCCAAGTGTGCGTGTCTCTACCTGTCTTGTTTTGATGAGCATGCTTGCATTTGCATCACTTCCTTTGCTTTTCCTTTTTGCCTTTAAAGACATTTAAGTATTTTGCCAGGTTAACAATTCTTATTATCTAACTACAAAAATGTTACAGATATTCTCCAGGTTTACTACCTATAACTTAAGGGATTGTGAGTGATGGTAGGAACGGAAAGGTTCCTACAGTGTGTGTGGAACAGGCCATGTATGGCTGGAGCGACGTAGGAGGCATTTTATAATGAGTTGTATTAAAACTCAGACATGATTCATCTATTTGGTTTGCCAAGTTGGTGACGTTTCAGTGTTGTTTCAAGTATTCATTTTGATAGAGCTGTTTTCCATTTTCATTCTCAAGTCAAACTACCGGTACACATTTTCCATTACGCTGTGCCAAAATAATGCTGAGTGGCATTGTGCAAACAATATTTAAAATGGAAGTAAAACTAATGTCTTGCAGTTATGCCACAGTGAAAGGATATTCTTAACAGTGGTCAAATTTGCATCTTGCTCAACATTGCCCCTACTGGTTTTGCCCTGAAGTGCCACCTACTGGAGGGTCACAGTATTACGGAAATAAATGCCTGCCTGCAAAACCTGACTTGACAAAATCAGCTCCCATAGTAACAGATAACAATAATATATTTTGCTTTCGGATATGCATGGCTTTAAGTTTCTTAAAATTTATATATGCACATATAACCAGGGACGTTTTCACTCAGTGAATCAAACAATATTGTTTCTGGAAAAAAAGTTCCTATGATTACTTGTTTTGTTTTTTTTGTTATATTTTTGTATAAGATTTTTTTTCACACGTTAAACTCATTTGAGTGAGTTCTATTTGCTGAGGTCAGAAATGTGGCTTTACCTTGTAGTCTCTACAAGTCTACATCATCTAAGTAGAACACTAATTTGGTGTCTGTCTTGTATTTCCCTTCAAAAATGCACAAATACATTTTTTTTGGTTTTTCAAAGATAAAAAAACGTGCGTCTCATTTATTGCAATGTCTTTCTAATTATCGTATTTTGCTAAAGATGTTGGTTACAGGATAGATGGGCACCAAGGAAGAGTGGGCAACTTGGTGTTTTAAGTAAAATCTATGATTAGAACATGCTTAAACATTCGACAATTAATGTCTAATATTTCTACAATTGCTACAAAACCTCTATATCCAGTCATTTTGGGGCATAAAATTAAGTCTGATAATGATGTAGCCTACCGTGTATGTTCATATCATGTATACTTTTCATTACTTAAGACCATTTTTCAAATACTCCATTTTTTAAAACATTTTGGACAAAATAGACAATTTTACATGGAGGTGCCCAGACGTCCCTGGTGCCCAACTATCCTGTATCCATTTAAATCTGAGTGTACAAATGCAAATCACACTCCTTTACAATACAGTCAAATGCTGTGTTAATTAGGTTTTCTGTATTTATTTAGTTGTAATTATAACAACCAATACTTTTGCCGGACTTTTTCTTGTAACAGAGTACTTCTACATTGCTGTATTGATACTTTACTTAAGTAAAAACATTTAGTACTTTTTCCACCACTGGTTGTAGGCTACTCATGGTTGTACAGTACTGTGCTGTGCTTCGGGCAAGAAGCCGAGCTCTTCCGGAGATTGCCGAACTGTGACGTCGGGAGAAGCCGTAGCGACGCTTGTTGGTTGGGAGAGTTTAGTCTCGCAGCGAAGAGAGGGGAGGCAAAATGGCGGACGAAGATATTACGCTGGATGGAAAACCTTTACAATCGCTCCGCGTCGCGGACCTGAAGGCCGCTTTGGAGCAGAGAAACCTCTCGAAGAGTGGGCAGAAAAACGCACTCGTGAAGCGGCTGAAAGGGGTGAGTTTTGCGCGTGTTTTGTGCGTCAAATTCCGAGTTCTGGCCAAAGTTGAGCAGCAGCAGCAGGCGGAGAGATATGGGGTTAACGTTAGAGGCCGTAACATTAGGGGGCTCCCTCTTTCTTTGGTGTTTCGCCCAGGTGGGCGTGGTTATTTGCCCATCCCTAACCCTAAATAACCTCAAAACCACGCCCACCTGGTCGAAACACCGGGACAAGAGAGAGTCCCGTAACGTTATAACGGTGTTGTTATGCGTTCAACAGAAGCGGGAACAAATAATACAAAAAAATGCTGCGCGTTTCAAAACAAACGTTCACTTTGTACACGAAGACGATGCAATTAATTGTTAAATTAATTAAAAACATCGAATTATAACTTTAACTGGAAACTACTCCCGCACGCACCACCATGTTGTTGCACACACAGTCGAAGTGTGTGTGTGTGTGTGTGTGTGTGTGTGTGTGTGTGTGTGTGTGTGCACCTGTCAAGTCTACTAGGCCTTTAGTGGAGTGAGTGCAACACGGATGAGCGCGAGCCAACACGCACGGCGCGCACACTGTACTGTACTCACTGTACTCTACTCAGTGTTGCCAGAATTTGTGGGAGAAATAAGCAACCAGGTCGATGAAAACAAACCCAAAAGAAGCAACTTAGGCCACATTTAAACCTATATGCATTGGCTATTTTGCTATTTATGCTATTTTCAAAGAAATATCTTGAGGTAAAAAATAAATACATTGGGAATATTTTCAAATCCACAAAATCTTGTATGGGGGTCTCAGAGACTATGGCTCAAAATGTTTTCAGAAGGTTGGGTCTACACATAATTAATGTGGGGGTCCTTGACAAGGAAATGTTTGAAAACCACTCGTTTAAATGAGGAAACAAGTAGCCTTAGATCAAGGTAATCGTAGATGTATTATATCTTAAATATCAAAATCGATCAAATACATCTACGATAGTCTTGATCTAAGGCTAGGAAACAAGCCCAAATAAGCAACTACACTTTAGAAACAAGCCACAAAAAAAACGCAAACCGCAACTTGGCAAGCAACTCACTAGAATCTTCCCAAATAGCGACCAGTTATGAGACACTTTAACGGTTTGTGTTTATAATGTATTATAGCATAGTAACTTCATATTTTACTGTTTCAGTCTTGAATATACACCACACAACTTGACAGAAAAACAAGTCCAAAGTCGCTTATAATAAGCGGACATGGCAACACGGTGTACTGTACGTTTGAGTTCGTCGGGCCCGCGCTTCATGTGTGACAGACAGTGGAGAGAGAACGACACAGGGCGCCGGGGACGCGCCATATGTAATGTAAACACAGCCTTAGAGCGGGAGACTGGTGGGTTTTGTTAGAAGTTTCTACCCCATGGCCCATGCCTTGGATTTTTATATTTTTTGTATGTTAGAAGTTTCTACCCCATGGCCCATGCCTTGGATTTTTATATTTTTTGTATATATATTTTGTTTTGTTAATTATATACAGCAGTTTCAGTTTGTAACATAGGTGCTACATAATGCAAAGTTATTGAAGATAAGAATGACATACATTTAAGATTTTTGTTTTTTTACAGATTTTGTTATATTTGGCAATTTTTGCTTAAAGAGTGTTGTAGAAAGACAGGAAACTGAGCTCAGAGAGAAACTGACTGAGCTACCACTAGCAGGCCAATATTTGTATCCAGAGTAATATAAAAAAGAAAAGTGTTGCAAAAATCGGCCTCCTGGTGGCGCTATAATAGGGCAATGTTAAAAGGGTGGCATTTGTTTCTCAACGTAGTGCAAATGTGCGTGCAAAGTTTCCACGCAATCGGACGCTCCGTTCATGATTTGCAGCACAACGGGCCACTCCTGCAAACTTCAGATATCTTAGCCAATCAGGATGGAATATGAAAAATCAAACTGATCCGTCTTAATCACATGACTATAGAGATCATGTGTACCGATTTGCTCGAAATTTGGATAACATCTTTAGGCTTAATATCAAAAAAAAATGTTTTGCATAAGTCGGCCTCCTGGTGGCGCTATACAAGGCAAATGTGAAAAATGCAGGGCAAAGGTTTTACCTTGGCCTCTAGAGAGTGTGCATACAAAGTTTTACACAGATCGGTGCAGTTATAGGTAAAAACACAAATACGCCTGTTATATATATATATAAAAATATAAAATTCAAGTGGCATTTCTTCCTCAGCCTAATGGGAATATGTGTGCAAAATTTCACGGAAATTGCATGCCGTGTTCATGATTTGAGGCATCTTGTTCAAAACGGAGTACTCCTGCAAACTTTGGAAGCCAATTTTAGCCAATCAGGATGGAATATGAAAAATGTGAAAGACTTGTTTTGTTTAATGACTATAGAGATACTCTATACCGATTTGTGTGATTTTTGGACAAAATCTGTAGGAGTACTGTCAAAAAATGAGTTTTACACAAATCGGCCTTCTGGTGGCGCTATAAAAGGCCCATGTGAAAAATTTGGGGCAGAGGTTCTGAATTGGCATCCAGGGAGAGTGTGTGCACAGTTTCGCTGCGATCAAGCCAACGGTGCCGAAGATTAGCTGTACACAGACAGAATGACGGACGGACACACACACACGGACGGACGGACGGACGGACGGACGGACGGACAGGGGGCAAAACATACTCTCTCGCCATGCCTTGCGGCCTGGCGGAGACAATTATCTCTTATTCATTCATCACTGAATGCTTGATTGCAGGATCAAGTACAGCATTTTATTTTATTGTATTGCATGCGTTTAAAACACATACAAATAATAGCTTCAGGTGTAACACATGTTACACCTGAAGCTTTTCTTTTTCTTTTTGAAATTTTGTTTTTATTTTGGACATCTTGTTCATAAACAGCTTTGTCATAAAAATACAGTATATGATGTGATTATTTCAAGTTCAACACAATATGGAATCACATAATATATACATAAAAATGCATACACACATATATCTATAAATAATATATATATATAGGTAGAGTAAATATTATTTGCTCTTGTCCATACATTCATTCATTTTTCAACCCTATCAACAGTACTTGCTTTAAGTATGAACTCGGTATTTCAGTTCTTAGTGATGACCAACATTTATTCTAACCAGCTATTCCAAATCCTTATTACCTACATGAATGACTTTTTTCTTGATGATTGAATGAATGATTTATTTCTGTAATAAATATGGACAATTGGATATTTATGCCTGCCGCCTATATATGGCCACATCAGCTTCACCCAACTGAGTTCTGAGGGGAGCAATTAGGGGTTATAAGTGTCTTGCTCAGGGACACTTCGACACATTGCTGAGAGCTGGAATCGTACCTGGGACCCCTGGAGTCCGAGGCGGGCTCACTAACCATTCAGCTATGGCCGCCACATATGTTGGTCGGAGTGGCAGTTTGGAATGGCAGTTCTCGTCAACCGCAGTCCCTTGAGTCCTCGCCGATGCGCCCGTTGAGTTTGAAGTCGGTCGGTCTCATATATCCCCATGACAATGTAGAGGTCGGATCTGTGGCTCTGGTCAAACGGTTCTCCATATATGCCTATATATGGGCGTATCGGGTTTGTTTATGGCTATGTCTGAGATCAACAAATCGATTGACCACTTAACCAAGCGTTATTATATACCTTTTTGCCTATAATGATATGCAAAACATTGATTGATTATTAATCAAGATTATCAATATATATGTATATTTTTAAATTATTTTTATGATCTATTACATGAATTAGTTCGGTTAACTGCTGCACCCCTGCTGGAGTCAGATTTGAACTTGGGTCCTCACTACTCACAAGGAGTGTGTGGTCAATGCTGATGTAGGCTCCATGCACCACAGAGTGATGAATAAAGTTAAGCCACACAGACGAACAGATGAATATACAGGCTGAGATTGTCCCGGTTTCAAGCTGGGACAAATATCTCTAAAACACTAAAATGTTAGTGTTTGTCCCCCACCCTAGGGAAAAAAAATAAAATATAGTCACCCTAAATCATATACATTTATGTATATATATTCAGTGTCTGCCTGGGTGCAAGTGAGTCAAACTAATAGTTTTCTCCCCACATTCCTTGCAGGCTCTGATGTTGGAGAGCCTGCAGAAATCCTCCTCCTCCCACATTGGGCTGCAGCCCAACTCTCAGGTAAGAGTAATTGCTTGACAAAATGTATTCTGAAATTCTGTGGTCATATAAATATACCAGATTTTTTACCACCTGATATATTTTGTGATAAGTTTTCTGCGTTAAAGATTACACCAACATTTAAAAACAAATCGTTTTGAGTTATTTTTGGGCTTTTCGGAGCCTTTATTGATAGTTACAGTGGAGATAGAAACAGGGGAGTGACATGTAGCAAATGGTTCGCCCAGCCGCTGTCAGACATAGAGCCTATGTGGTACGTGCCCCAGACTACAGCGGCATTGACACATTTACACGCTACAAATAAAATGTGCAGAGGAAGGAGCACGGGTAGTTAATTGCGTTCATTAAGGAATACATGTTATTAAAATGAACTGTAGTAATGATCAATGATGTTGTGTTTCTGTGTTTTAGATAGGGGAGGAGATGAGTCAGAACAGCTTTATAAAGCAGTACCTGGCCAAGCAGCAGGAGCTGCTCTGTCAACGAATGGAAAGAGAAGCGCAGCAGTCCTCTGAGGCTGATGGTATGCATGCACACATACACCCACCAACTGAAGTAACAAACAATGAACATACTATCACCCACGTGAACAATGGTCTTTCTCTGTGTCACGCACAAACGCATGCATTTGCACACACACACACACACACACACACACACACACACACACACACACACACACACACACACACATACCCTCTCTCTAAATTCAATTCAAAGGAGCTTTATTGGTATGAGAAAACATGCGTTTACATTGTAAAAGTGGAACAAAACATTGTATGTACAATTACATTTAAATGGGAATACATAAATGTGGAAACAGAGCTGTGTTACATTGCAAGACATTGCAAGAGGGAAGACTATCTTACGAAACTATAAACATTGAAACAGTTGACAGCAGTATTTCAATGTTTTGCATTCTCTTGGTATATATCTTCGCGACAAATAGCAGCAATTTATTCAAATGTAATTAAAGGTAGTTGCTCTGTTCATATGCACAGTATTTCTATGTACCGAGGTCATTTGGTGTAGGGATACACAATGATTTGTAGTCCTTAAGGTGATTGTATTCCATTAGACATCCTTCTCCTGTCACAACAGCTCACACATCTTGCTACTGTGTTTGCACATTGTTGTACTTCACCCAAGTGAAGTCACATGTTTCTATGCAAATTATAGGCTATTAGCATGTTGTGCTGCATCACAAAAGGACATGGGTTCTGATGCATAGTTTATTGCCGTTACCTGTGGATTCACTGGACCATTATGTCTGTGCTGTTAGCTCATGCATACCATGAAGACCGGTGTGGTGAGAACATAGGGCGTCAGGGTGGCTCAACCAGTAAGAGTGCTGATCACCTAATGCCAACATCCCCGGTTCGATCCCTGCTTGAGGACCTGTGTGTCTCTGATGATGATGAAACCATGCTAATTCTGATGTACCAGATTGAGTGCAAATGAGTGCAAACACTGTACTGAGGAGAACATCAGTGATCTAATCTCAAGTATGTTTTTTTGGAGTGCAACCACTCGGCTATCGGGTGCCACAGACTACAGCAGCTTTGACACAAAATGTGCAGAGGAAGTGGTGACGGTAGTTAACTGCGTAAATTAAGGAATGCATGTTATTAAAATGAACTGTAGTAATGACCAATGATGTTGTTTCTGTGTTTTAGATAGGTGAGGCGATGAGTCGGAACATCTTTATAAAGCTCTACCTGGTTTTGAACTAATCAATTATAAAAAATAATCAATGTTAATAAAATAATCTATTTTTCTTTCTTTTTTAAACATCGCAATGCGTTGTGAGCTTGTACCCTGGCTATTTTGACTATTTTGGGTGACACCGTTGTACGACAAAGTATAATAGAGCTTATGTTGTTAATCAGTCTAATTGATTTAGTTGATTATAAAAATAAAAATAAAGTAATTGATAGAATAATCACTAAGAAAATAAATGATAGTTGCAGCCCCAAGTTGTTATGCGTGGTATCAGATTACTACAGTTGAAACTATTTTGAGCTCCAAATGGAGTTCGCCTCACAGGGCATCAATATTATGTCAATATCATAATAATGAGACTATACCTGTATATCATCTGGGATTCTGGATATCGTAATATTGTGCATGATGTTGTCTTTTCCTGGATATAAAGGCTTACCTGACTGTCTTAGCTGTAGACATTATGAATATTTATCAAAAATCTCTTTGTGTGGCGTAACCGAATGGGCACCTAGGCTGGTAATCCAGCCTGACAGCGTGTCGCGGGTCCGACTCCCAAGCCCGACGGCCTTTGCTGCATGTCACTCCCCATTTCCTGTCAGCCTACTGTCCTATCAATAAAAGGCATTAAAGCCCCACAGTATCGTCTCGATATCAAGGTATATGGTCAAGAATATTGTGATATTTGATTCTGTCCATATTGCCCAATTCAGTCCTACTCCGACATCTTTGTTCAGTTGTAAAGCAGCCTTTGTTTGGATGCCACAGTGCACGTGCAGCTTGACCTTGCTTGTGCGTCCAACCTTTGAACTTTGAACTCATTCCCCTGTTCCTCTCCCCAACAGAGAGCCCCGGGGCGGCAGAGGAGGAAGATGACCACACAGAAGAAAACAGTGACAAGGTCAGACACACACATTCTCACAGTAAACAATGATAGGAAGTACCACTTAAGCCCTATGTACATTCGAGTACAATAGATAGCGAAAATAGCAGACTGCGTTTGTAGATCTGCTGTTTTAGGTATTTTTGAATAGGGACTTAAGGTTTGAAGTGGCTAATGTATTATTCTGTTGTTCAAAAATAAATATTATATTTAGCTTGTTGTTAACTAGTTGTACGAACGCTTGTTTTATTGTTGTATTGTTTTATTGGATCTTGTTTAGTCGATACAATTATTTGTTTTAGCTCCTGCTCATTTGATTTAGCTATTTTGTCTCATCTGTTTAAGGAAATAGGTAGCTGATATATTGCACTTGTACCTTAGCGTTAGGTATACTCTTGGTTGCTTGTTCTTTCAGAAAATGCACTTAAGTCTTCTGGTGATTAGTAGTTTTCGTTCCCTACCTATGTTGAATGCACTTATTGTAAGTCGCTTTGGATAAAAGCGTCTGCTAAATGACTGTAATGTAATGTATATTTAACCTAAGTGAAAACGTATAATAATAATTGGGTTTGAGAAAGGTTCTTCTTTCAGAATAACCGTAGGAGCTGTTAATTTAACATGAGCTGTACTTTCTTAACATGATTGACACATGGACTTGCATTTTGAATTACAGTACAATATAACTTAAAAGACACTTATTTTCCATATTTATGTCACATCAATGTCACATATAAATATCAAAGAAATCCCCATTTTTAATCCCTAATTTTTGTGCTCAAATGTTTTCTTTATGTTTTCAAAATAGATAATAACACTGCACACAATGAAAGGAAAATAATGGTAATAAAAAGGGAAGAAAGAAAAAAGAAAACGTAAAAAGATATGCATAGGGATCCTGTGTGGAACCTTTTCTTTCAAACTAACTCCACCTTCATTTGCATTCTGCAGCATCGTCCCGTGTCCACCCAGCCCCCGCTGACCAGGGCGGAGGTGGAAGGAGGAGGCCTGCTGATGGGGCAGGGCATGATGGGGCAGGGCATGATGGGGCGTAGGCCTGACATGGGCCCTGGCTCCGTCCTACACCACCAGGAGGGCCCTAATGTCCCAGGAGCCTGGTTGCAGCGGCCTTCCCTCCGCCTAGGACACGAGGAGAAGTCCACGCCCTCACCACCCCGAGCCATCGCATCGCTGTCTGTGCGTGTTGTGGGCCAGATGGAACGGCAGGGCCTACCTCCTTTTGTGCCCCGAGCCCAGGAGAAGGAAGGGACAGCGCCGGCCGAGCCCGGCTCTGCCCACTCCGTCCTCCACCTCAGCAGGTCGGCTGGGCCCGGAGGCCGTGCGCAAGAGGACAGCGACGAGGATGAAGATGAAGATGACGAGGATGATAGTGATGAAGATGAGGAGTGGGGCGTGTCGCGGAGGGGTGGCAAAGCCCCTCCACGGCCCCCGCAGCAGCCGTCCCCCAGCGTCCCGCCGGCTGCGGCCAGATCCCGGCGCAAGCTTCAGCTGCCGCAGCACATCCCGCCACCGCAGGTCCATCAGCCCCCCATGCAACTGCGCCACCCGACCCCTCCTCCGTCCCCGCCTCCCGAGCTCTCCTTCCCGCTCCCCGACACCCCCAAGCAGAGTCCCCCGGACGTAGGCGAGCCAGAGGCAGAAGGTGCTGCATCCCGCCCTCGTTCTGCCGCGCAGAGACAGGACTCCTCCTCCTCCTCCGATGACTCCAGCTCCCGTTCCAGTAGCCCAGAGCCCCAGCAGGAGCGCAGGCCAGGGCCCCTCACCCTGCTCGTCCGCAAGATGGAGTCTGAGGGGGCATTCCCCACGGTGGCGGAGCCCATTGGAGCTGTGGACATGTCACACTCCGGGCCTGCTGCTTCCAGCTCCACCGGGGTCGCTGACTCCAGCGACACCCCATTGCAGAGAATGGAGAGAGAGCGCCAGCAACAGAAGAGAGAGAGGGAGGAGAGAGAGAAGCAGCTGAGGGAAGAGAGGGAGGAAGAACGAAGACAGAAGCAGCAGCAGGAGGAGGAGAGAGAAAGAGAGAAGAAACGACAGGAGGAGAGGGAGAGGCAGAGGTTGGAAGAGGAGAGGGAAAAAGAGAAGAAACACCTGGAGGCGCAGAGAGAAAGGGAGAAAAAACGCCTGGAAGAGGAGATGGAGAGAAAACGCCAGGAAGAGGAGAGAGAGATGGAGAGAAAACGGCTGGAAGAGAAGAGGGAGAGGGAGAGAAAATGCCTGGAAGAGGAGAGGGAGATGGAGAAAAAACGCCTGGAAGAGGAGAGAGAGCTGGAGAAAAAACGCCTGGAAGATGAGCGTAAGAGAGAACAGAAAAGGTTAGAGGAGGACAGGGAAAAAGAGCAGAAAAGACAGGAGGCAGAGGAGCGGGAGCGGGAGAGGGAGAGCCGACTGCCTCCGTGGAAGAGGGGGCGGTCTGGGTCCGAAGACTCCACTCTCTCTCCCCAGCCCCCCAAGAGGCTGACGCTGCAGGTCGGGGGGGAACCTCCTCTTTCATCTCCGCCCCTCAGCTTGACCTCCATCGCTCAGTCTCCCGCAGCCAAGAAGCCACGCGTGTTCTCCGACACCCCAGCAGAGTCGATGTTTTCTCACCCCAGGATGGAGCAAGCGCCAGTGGCAGTGACCAAGACCCAGGATTCAGGCTCCGAATCTGATTCTGGCTCCGAATCTGACTCTTCGTCACACTCATCACGATCATCTTCCTCGTCCCGGGATAACTCCCGCCCTGTCAAGCAACAGAAGGTTAGTGATTGGACTGAGGTAGATATCAGTCATTCACACACACTGGTGGTACATGAGTTATAGATACACTAGACCATACCCGGTCGACGCATCCGTGGGGGGATATGCGCACATGATCTGGCAACCCGGGAGGCGACATTGTTTCACACAAACGCTAATAAGAAGCTGAGATTTGATGAAATTGAAAAACGGGCTTCACAGTTAAGTTCAGATGCTAATGTTGGTCAATGGCTGTGTGCAAAATCAGAGCAATTGCTCCAGCCACTGAGGAGAACCGGGTAGCTTCACTCACCACACTTACTAGAATTATTGTAGGATACACATACAGCATACTTGCAAGGTTCCACCAACTCACCAGCAAAGCTACGTGGATGTTGTTATTCATTCACTACTTTGCAATTCATTTCACAATGAACTCGATCCATTTTACAACTTAAGTACAAACTCCTCTTTTGCCGTGTCCCCACTCAAAAACCCATCTTTGTCTGTTTTGTTGAAATCGTAGCATCGTTTTTAAACCAGGGCTTAACTGCAGCTCTTTGTTCATTTGGGTTGTTGGTTTTGATTATGTTCAACTTCTGATCTTGCAGAAGGCCCACCAAGGAAAGGAGACAGAGGATGAAAAGCGGAAGAAACCAGATAAAGGAGAGAAGAGAAGTCACCCCACCAAAAGGTCAGTGACAAACACTGAAATATCCTCAAACCCCTTTCACACATGAAATGCTCGCAATTCACTTCTATGTTTAATTTTGGCGTCATGTGTGCCGATTTTTATGCCGGCAGTAAGACGGCACGATACCTAGTAAGATGCCTGAATTGTTGTCACAGCATGGAAGTGAACGCATCACTATACTAGGGCTGTACCCGACTCAGGATCAGGATTTGAATGTGAATATTTGACGATTCGTTTTATTAAAAAGAATGGGTCTTTATGACCATATAGGAGGCTAAAATAGCAAACGTTTCAGTGCTGATTAATAATGATAATAATAACTTTATTTGTATAGCACCTTTCATACAAAATTGCAACCCAAAGTGCTTCACATCAAGACAACAAACAGTAGAATGCCAGAAAAAAAACAGAATTGGCAAACAGAAACATAACTAAACAATGTAGTTAAACTAAAGATTAAGAGGCTGCACATAACATAGTTAAGTGCAACAGAGCCATAGGAATATTTTTGAGCATTTAAAAGCAATGAATCCGTTAATTAATTGAATACACAGGACCACAATGGAAACAAGCCCTTAAGGCTTTTTGTGTTATCCTTTTAGCATCATTGTATAATCGTACCACTGTACTATTTGCAAACTGTTAAGTATTCAATCAATTCAATCAATCAATCAAGAGAACTACATGTGACGGCTGTGCTTATTTTAATTTGACGACAATCCATCAGACTGCAGACTGGAGGACTACAGTTCTGAACGCAACGCTACTGTATCAAATAGCTATGTTGTGCACATCTAAGTAGTAGCTGGTGCAATATGAAATAGATAACAGTAAAGAGAAGAGACGTCGGCCAGGGCTGGAACGTTGTGTGCCTGATTATTGTACAGTAAACTTGTTATTGGAGTCTTTTCTCTTTAACGCAATGCTACTTTAGCCAGCTTGAGATAATTAACCACTCACCTTATTCTGCGGAGGTTCAAAGAGAATGCACGTCCAAAGTGTATACATTGTTAAATCACAAGGGCATGGTTTTAATATTGTAAATATGAACTTTAGCCAAAGTTGACAAGACATCATGACAGTGCGTCATGATGGTGCTTACATAAGAGACGTTAGTTAGTTCTATTAAATGTTGATCTATCAAACATGCTTCATATAAACTGATTGATTACTTATTGAACTGTTTAATATGAGGTGCAGCGCTCTGCTCTGGGCTCTGAACGTCAGACCCACCCAGTCACTGCTGGAATGGTGTTCTTTACCACAGAGCCTCGCTGTTTGTTTACATCAACCTCCGAAGTGTTTTGACAAAATTTGTTTCTGGTGACAGACACAGTGGACAAAGTGTGTACTAACTCTCCATTAATTAATTGCCATCTGGTTGTTTAGCACAGAGACACTCGGTCAACCTTTCTTCCAACTGTACACAGCATGTTTGTGCATGCGTGTGTGTGAGACAGCAAGCCCATCACATTGTGAGGCTTGTCTGTAACCTGATGCAACTGCTGTGTTCAACATTTTTTTTTGCATGAATTGAGTGGAATGGAGAAGTGTCCAACTACAATGAAAGTTATACAAGAGAGTCTGCCAGCCTGCAGATGGATGTTTGCTTCTGTTTGTTCCATACACATTATTTTTTAATCCCCAAATGCCTAGTCTCACATGCTTATAGTCTCCTCTCGCGCTAGTATTAAGCACTGTACCCACTGTACCGGGACCATGTGTAAACACTGACATGATGGCTGCATTATGGTAAGGAGGACGACGTGAGAATGACTCTTCCCCTGCTCTTCCCTGCCTATGCCGGCAATTTATGTTACTGCTGTCAATATACTGATATCATAGTGTAAACATGGTATATTACACAATTTTTACAACTTGTTTTACGAGGTAAATGTTTTCATCTTTGGTTACAAATTTGGAACCATGGGCTGCATCCCCCTCCCTTGAATAAAGGTATACATTTCTTTTAAATACTATTTTGCTTATGCTGCACATAATGTGCTCTAGTCTACACCCCATCAGTGATGTTTGTTTGTTTTTAAATGGTAAATGGTGCATTTATACAGCGCCTTTTATCCAAAGCACTTTACTATGTGCATTATGTTCACACACCATGATGGCGGAGGAAACCATCCAAGGCACCAACCTGGTCATATGGACCAGTTAGGGGTTCAGTCAGTGTCTTGCTCAAGGACACTTTGACACTAACCCGGGTAGCCGGGGATCGAACCGATTGAATTTTCTCTACCTTCTGAGTCATTGCCGCCCTTTAACTTCGGATTCCTACCATAGCACTTTACTTTCATCCCATTTCACTGATAAAGCTAAGCTAATACTCCAACTAACTGCACCTTAAGTCATTTGATTGTTTCATTTAGGGAGCAAACCAATGATGTACAATGCAAAACAAAATCTGATTCCTCAGCTATTTGCTAGAATGTGACCCGCTGAAAGAATCATACATGACTTTTGATATAAACTTTTCAGGGTACCAGATTCTTTTGAATGCTTTAATGAGAACCTTGGCGGTTTTGATCGTAAATTTGAAGCATTGTTTTTGTCGATTTTTCTGAAATACAAGGGAGCACAAGAGTTTCCATTTCCAATAAAGCATAAAAGAACCTTTGTCTCAGTTGTAGAGAAAGCTGGATGAACTAATGTTATGTCATATCACATGAGTTGTGGTGTTAAATAACATGCTTTTTCACACAGTTAATTCAATTGGCAACTGATTATCATTGTTCAAGCATTTCAATGTACTAAGTTGATTTCTTTAGTTTGGAATAACAAGATTTACTTGAACTATTTTGAAATGCAAACATAACTTATTAAGTTATTTCTCTGGTATGTTTTCAGTGGTGTGCGTGCGTGCGTGCGTGCGTGCGTGCGTGCGTGTGTGTGTGTGTGTGAGAGGTAAATCCTCTCCAAGTGTTTTGTTAATTATACTAGTCCCTACAGGCAGACTTATTATTTATTGTCAGGCATTCAATGTGACAGCCCAACCCGCGTGGCCTGCTCTCTCTCTACAGAGGAGAATCAATTGAGTCCTTGCCCTCCCTCACTCTCCTTTTCCTATTAATCTGCGTTGCCATGTCTGCTTATCATAAGCGACTTAAGGCTTCTTTTTCTGTAAAGTTGCTTGTAAATATTGGTGGTTGTGGCTTTTTTGGGCTTGTTTTTATAGTACAGTTGCTTATTTGGGCGTGTTCCCTAATGTTGTTTAAACCAGTGTTCCTCAAACATTTTCAAGTTCAGGACCACCCAAACTAATATGTATTCGTCCCTAACCACCCATCTGAAAATGTTTTGTGCCAGGGAGTCTTGTACCAGATTTGGGTTGATAGAAGAATGTTTCAAAAAATCTTCTCAAAGATTTTTTGAAAAAGGCAGATCTACATGCTCCAAGCTTGTAGACCGTCTATTTTCAAATAGCTGATGTTTAGCCTACAGAAGGTTTACAGACAGTGCTCATGTGGCCTATAATAGTCGCTTCTTTTGGGCTTGTTTTCACAGACCTGGTTGCTTATCTCTCTCAAAAACTCTGGCAACACTGGTCCTTGCCCTCCCCTCGCTCTCCTCTCCGTATTAATTTCCCCACTCATTCACTCGCTAGCTCGCTACTAGCCAACATGGCCGTCATGCATGCATTGCATCTCTGATGATAAACGACGCAGTGCTCAAAGCCCCAGAAGCCGCAGCCGGATTTTTTTTTTTCGCTTCCCCGATTTCAAGTCAACCCGCGCCTGACCGGAATAGAATATTACGACAGAGCATTATTATTTGCCTGGGGAATCTATAGCCCGGCATTATGCTGTCTGAAGGCAACAAAAACGGGTAAGATAGTGAAGCTAAACGTTAGCGAGAGTGTAGCCCTGGTCCAGAGCGTTAGCGAGTTCTCTCTAACGCTCTGCCAGGCGCGCTGCTATTCTCATAGACCGACAAGTCCTCTACCGTGCGAGGTCTCCAACTTTAGTAAAAAATAAACAAAACCATTTTGCTACTCACCTTAACAAAGTCTGTTTTATGTTGTTGAAAGTCTATTCTCGAGGATGGGAAGCCTCTCAGGACCCACCTTCTCTGTATAATACACCTTTTGGGCAGAAAATAAAATATGTCTGCCAGACGGAAATTCATTTCTTTACTCCACTGCGCCCTCTACAGATCTGGTCAATATAAATTACCATTGACCAGATCTGTAGAGGGCGCAGGTGAGTAAATACAATCATTTCTGTCTGGTGGACATAATTTATTTTCTGCCCAAAAAGTGTATTATACAGCGAAGGTGGGGTGCTGAGAGGCTTCCCACCCAGGAGAAAAGACTTTCAACAACACAAAACAGCCATTGTTTCGGTGAGTAGCGAAATCGTTTGGTTTATTTTTTACTAAAGACTGAGACCTCGCACGGCAGTGGAATTTTTGGTCTATGAGCAGATCAGCGTGCCTGGCAGGGCGTTAGAGAGAACTCACTGAGGCTCTGGACCAGGGCTAGCTGCTTCTATGCTTATTATCGGTAGAGGGAAAGCACTAAGCAGCGGTGCTTGCTAGCTCGTCTCCTCCCTCATTCATTCATTCTGTGTATAAATGACCGGGCGCTTCATGAGATCACCGTAGCCTGATGATTGCAAACCCATGGCATGTTTGCCCATGTGGGCACCGGGTGTGGGGGTCTGGGGGACCGCGGTGTCCTTTGTTGGTTGGGAGAGACGGGGAAGGACACAAAAAAAGAAAAGAAATGCAGGGGTCTCCCTTCCTTAACCCATTTGGATCTGCACGTCTTGGGCAGTTTTCATAAATAAATAATGGGCTTAGATTTCATGGCATGACGACGATGAGCATCTATCAATGAATTAAACAAAGATTTCCTGTCATCATGACTCCAAAATATTTTTTTATCTGCCACAATGCAGTCTATGAACAGAATACCTTTAAATTTCGCAGTTGTAGAACAGACTTTTTTTTTCTTTTTTTTTTTGGGTGGTTGTAGAATTAATGATCTGACTGATGTCAGGGGAGGTCATTAAAGCAGACATCTGGTAGTGCTCCAGTCGGTGTGAATAGGTCCTTATGCTGTGACATAATCTCCCAAATGGCACTGGCATTCATACTTGTCCTCATCCACTGTACCTTGGGGAATATTCAACGTTTCATGTCCGATTAGTAATAATGAGGTTTTGGTTCCTCTTTACATAGCCTAGCTATTGTTAGATTTTCAACGTTTTTTAGTTATATGTTTATAATTGGAAAAAGCTGACCAGACATGAGTGTACTGTTAACTTTTGACACTTCCATTTTACATGGCAACCTGGATTTGAGATGAATGGCGCGCACAAGGGATGTCATTAGTTGCGTCATGATGGATAGTGTCCCCTTGTATTTTTTGTCATAGTTTTTGACTCACTCAGGTCGTTTATTTTTTCCACCTGCCTTGAGCGTGTGTTAAATGTGTTACATCATTTTGTAAATGTATAGAAATTTGAAAAGAATGAAAGTGAATCATCGGAGAAAAGTGAAACTGAAGCAGGTTTCTGTCTTTGAAAAGCCAAGGGTCCGTACCTCAAGTTTTCAAACAAGTGTAACAATTGATCAGTGATCAGCTTGCCCTGGGTGTTCCTCCAGCCCTGTTTATGGAGGGTGCTTCTTTCTTTCCAGTCAACATCTGTCTCCTCTAACAGACCCCCGTCACTGCAGGTGTGACTGTAACACACACACACACACACACACACACACACACACACACACACACACACACACACACACACACACACACACACACACACACACACACTGACCTGGTACAAAAGAATGAAGATTATGTGCCACGTGGATGAGACGGAAGGCGTATAGCCGACACCAGTCTCTCTGCCAGTGACTGATCTGCAGAGAAACCCCTTGAACTGGGCTTTCCCAGCCCCTCGTGTACAGTTCTTGGGTCATGGACTTGTGTTACAACAACTCTCCTGCTTGAAGATACAACAAAACATTACCAGAGGCTGTGTTGTGTCAGAGGAATGCAGTTGATAAACCTACAGTATACAGATTCCCACAAGAACAGGTGAGGGTTTTATGTAGGTTATGCTATGAACATAATTGAAGAGGATCATCTCAGGTAGCTTATTTGCTGCTCTTTCTAAAGGGTTGGTCATGATCGAGGCCATCCAAAATGGATATGTTTGATCATTGGCTGCTTTCAATCTGGACGGAGTCATATACTTGTAAGTTGTAAGTGACTTATTTTAAGAGCATATGTTGTGTCTGTGGTCTTGCGAGGGGCAGTAGCCTGCCTGTGTGTGAATTCTCTATGAATTAGTTTGAGGAGTATTTGTGACCCCTTGGTGTCAGTTGGCTGGTGAGTTATTTATAGCTGGGTTGACCCAGATCATTGGCCTCTCAAGCACCCGTCCTCTGCCGCCCTCTCTCACTACGTTTCCTGT
Source organism: Gymnoscopelus microlampas (assembly GCF_963454915.1). Classification (NCBI taxonomy): domain Eukaryota; kingdom Metazoa; phylum Chordata; class Actinopteri; order Myctophiformes; family Myctophidae; genus Gymnoscopelus; species Gymnoscopelus microlampas. Next base: position 20,430,639 of record NC_139956.1, on the reverse strand, counting down.
GTCTTCTGTCCCGTGTGTCCTTTGTCCCCGTCTTTCCTTCTACTACTGTAACCCTGCCCACTAACTCCACCCTGACTGCGTCACCTCATCGCTGGTGATGATCCCGGGGGCAGTGTTCTCCATAGCGGTATCTTTTAGAATGTGATTAGCTTTGGAAACAGGGTAATACCAGCAACTAATACCTCTTACAGGTCATCAAACATTTTTTTTCTTCTTGGTGTGCCTCCAGGGAGGTGACGGAGCCCAGTGCAGCAGCGGTGACTGAGGCGGAACCAGATTCGGAGGGATCCATGATCCAGCAACCGGCCTCCGAGGCGGAGCCAGAGAACAGTGAGGGTCGTCTGGAGGAGGTACGGCTATTGAGGGGGGTGGGTGCACATGGGGTCTTCTAACTGCATGGGGCAAGTTAACTTTCGGTGCACTCTGGGTCGCTAACAGTCACTAGCCAACTTGGACATAAAAGGTCCATAGTAAGCAGCATAAAGCAGAGACAACTGTCCAATACCAACACAACCCCGAACTGCTTCACAGCCACTGCTGCATCTGGTACTCGTACAGATGTTTAGCACACTTCTAATAAAGTCAGAAGTTAACATTTTACATTGAAAGGCTAATCATCATGCTATCCATTTTAACATGGTTTGCCAAAAGCTTTCTTGTTAGTAGTAGAAAGGGGTTGAGATGGTTTGAGGTCCTGTGGCAAATTGGAGTGAACTAACCTATCATGTGACTAACACTGATAACTGTCTGGTGCACATCTTTGTCTGATGTCTTAAAAGGCTAGTTTAGAACTTATTTCATAGCTGGACTGAGTGAGGACGGCAGCATGGATATTCCCTGTTATCAGTGTTCTCCGTGTGTGTGTGTGTGTGTGTGTGTGTGTGTGTGTGTGTGTGAAAGAGATGGAGAGAGTGAGAATGAGAACGAAACAACTTAACCTTAAGCTATCCTTCAGGCTCAAACACAATTCAAGTTATCACAAAGAAACTAAACCTTGGTTTAGATCAGATTACAAATCATGAATGTCCTCAATGAGGCAGTTGGGTTGACAGCAATTAATTGAACACGTACGCACAGCGAGCATTGGAATATCTTCACCTAAGCTGATTTGTATTCATGGCTTCACTAATACAGCGGAGATGACATTGCCGCAAGCTCTGTAATGATTTAATGTGTCATTACTTTTGAATTGAGCAAACAAGTCTTAATTCAATTTAAAAGCAGAATCACAGGATCCTCCAAATCACATTATATACACACACGTAACCAGCTTATCAGACATATATTTTAAGTTATTGATGTTATTCTAGTCCAGACTATTCTAGACTATTGATGCTATCCTATGGCAAGCATGCATCCAAAAAACAAAAGAAATTCCCTGCAATTTGTGTGTGTCTGGTCTTGTGTCCTTCGGGCCTGCATGAGTAATGGCCACTAACAGTATGTGTGTAGAGAGATGCATCAGGGCTAGTTTCTACTCCTCCTTTCACTGTGTTCCTCATTCTCTTTCTTTACTCCCTGGCTCCGTCCCTCTCTGTCTCTCATGCTCGTTTCTCTCTTGCTGTCTCCCCTCCCCGCTTTGTCCTTCACTTATCTCTGTCCATCTGTGCATCGCCATCATGATCGCTCTCTATTTATGGTGTGACTGCTGTTTAAAACCCCCATTGATTGCTTTGTTATGAAGGTGCCCATGCCTCTTCCATTGTCCCTAATGGTACCTGATGAGTACTACTACTACTACTACTGCCAACACCACCTCCACTCCTCCTCCTCCTCTTCCTCCTGCCCCGCTATGCCCAAGCGCCTCGGTGGTACCTGACTTAGGCCCAGAGTCTACAGCCACATGGCACTGAGTAAATCCAACAGCCTGAGCCTGCTGAGGCCTCCCCCCACCCCCCTATAGTCCTCCTGTGACACGCTGAGCCAGCACGAACTGCAGCTTGCATCACACCACTGCCGACAGCATCAGCAGCCATGGTAACTGCAGCAGCGCGGTTGCCACAGTAACCAGCCCCCAATAGGTGTGGAAGCCCACTCGCAGAACTGGACTGGACTGTACTGTGTCATGTTGTGTTGCACTACATGGTGTTTTGGTGGGATGGGGGTGGGTGCATCTGCCAGTAACCCACCCCCTGCTCCCATCTGCTGTTCTGAGGATGAGTTCCTGGTCTCCAGAGAGAGAGGTGGAGAGTGAGAGAGCTGCTTCCTGCTGTCTGTGACAATTCAACCCAGCCACACACGGGAGGAGAGTTTGTTCTGGCTAGAAGCTCTCAGTCCTGAATTGTGCAGTTCTGCCTTCTGGAGTACAAGTCTTCTTCGCCCAGAGAAATGTCAACACTCCAGAGCTTCAAAGAGAGAGAGAGACACTGGAGGGAGCTTGTTACCCCATCTTGTAAGCTCCCTGGAGGAAAATTACCAAAGGACAGAGGCAGTTCCTGCTTTACTTGTGTACTTTTAATCCTAGACTGCCCCCTGCATGTGGGAAGGAGTATGGCACTCTGCCCTGGACTGTGAACCTCTACTTTGACTATGCCCAAATATAGGCTACTTTCATCCAGGACATTAGTATGGACAGTGGACACTATAATCCGTTTTCACTGCTGAATGGGCTCCAATGGAAGACAAAAAAGCCTTTTTTTGCATAATCTTTTTGGGACTGAACGAGAAGCCATTTAAAAGCATTTTTGCTGTTATGACCCGAGTTGGCAGTAATAAAGTGAATCTTAACCACCAGCCGTAAACCAGTGTCTTGATTAGCTGGCAACACTCAATAGAGACTTTAAATTAGTCAACTGAACACTGAGTAAAAGAATTGAAGAAATGAACTGGTATTATTTGTACCTGGACTGTTGCCGTGACACATACTGATTCATTCAATAGAGATTTGGATACAGTCATCTGGGACACAGATGATTGTGCCTTCAGAAGTGTGGATTATATACAATCATTCAAGCATGGACTAAGGTGCCAAGAAATACTGAATGGACCCCCCCCCCCCCCACCACACTATTAATAAACTGCTAGTCTGTATCACTGGATGTTTCAGAGTGGATTATAATTTTCAATATCCACTCTGGAGCTGGACACTCCCTCCATCCCATGACTACATTGAGAGCTCTGCTCTACTCTCTTCTACTAATCACTTCCTGTGTCCCACATGAGTGCAAAGGAGCGCCCATCAAACACATTTTTTTTTCATGACAAGGAAGTGTAAATTGGTTCAAGAAATAAGAACTGTCTGGATTTTTTTTTTCTCATCCAACGATTTCAGTCAGACTTTTCACTTCTGCAGGATATTAATGCAGAAGTGAAACAAAGTCAAAAGACGTGTGGGGAAAGTCTCGCCACACACAGACTAATGAACTGCTAATGTTCTCAAATAGACATCTCATTGGAAAGTTCATCATAAACATTTAATGGTAACACCACAGACAACTCATAACCGTCACGGCCAGATTGGACATTTTCCTGGAATTCTTGCTATGGGATCAGAGACATTATAATTTTTTGTTTTGTTTAAGACTTCACCCCTTTACCCTCATGAACACTAACAATGCAGATATCACCCCTCCCCATCAGAATGCATCGCAAGACAAATTCAAATGGTTTGGCTCGCCTAAAGACTGTGATATGTCACCCTGGTCAGCAATCGGTCAAGAAAAGTCCTCCCCTGCCCCGTCAAGAAAAAAATCCAAATCTATGATCAGTTCCTGTCTACCCACCGGCAAATCGGCACACTCAAATCAAGCCCTGCCCTCACTCCTCTGCCTTCTCTGATTGGATCCTTGTTGCCTAGATACAGTGCACACTGCCGTGCGGTTGGGCCATAGCCAAGCCAGTAAGGAATCAGGTGTCAATGGTACCAGGAAATGACCTGTCATTTTCTTTCCTCTATTTGAGATGTAATCATTTCTTAGGTATAACTGTAAAAAAAAAAAAAAAGCAATCAAATTGTATTTTTGTTTCTCCAGACATTTTGGCTATAACTGAGGACTGAATTATTTCTCCTTTGTGTTAACTTAGTCCAATTTACTTTACTGGCACCCATACTGCAGTTATAATTAAAAAATCTTGTACCAGATGACATTAGTCATCTCGCCTTAGGCCAAAATAACACTGTTGATAAATGTGAAGAACTCGCAGTGAATTTCAACTGCAGTACCAAAAGAAAATCGGACGTGTCTTTGGTCACGAGTTACGGGGTCTCCAACATACGGCTCTCCACCTCTGCTCTACAGATCTTTTGTTAACGCTGACATCATTCACTTGATGCACCGCACAATTTGCGGTACATTTGCTTTTACCAAGAGATAAATATATCTTAAAATATGCTTCATTTGGTGGACATTTTCTAATTGAATTTACCTTAAAATATTCTGTATATCCATTTCGTTCATCATGGCAGTGTTAGTCTTCACTACTACCAGTATAGCAGCATCACATGATTTCAGTGATTCTGCATCTTGTGACGGTACACTGCAAAATCCAGAGTGTCAATTTAAATCTTGAGTGTGTGTATAAATGGACCCTCAAGTCCACTCTTGAGTAAAGACGGACCCGTAAGGGTCAATTTATACACACTCACACAATCCTGAGTTGAATTGACACTCAGGATTTATTTAGTGTATAATGGCTCTAATGGTGCTCTCCCAAACCTGGTGAAGGACACTGCTGCAGTCGTGCATTTTCTTCCCCCAGCCAGCTATTCTTGGCCTGTTGTCAGCGTCCTCTGACGACAGGTACTTGGAAACATTCCACATTAAGATACAGTTTGACAAAGAGCTGCGGAGGATATTAATGCACACCAGCCCCTCCCGCCACAAGACTGCACAAGCACAGAGCAGGGGCTAGTCTACCCCCCCCCCACACACACACACACACACACACACACACACACACACACACACACACACACACACACCCCTACACTATTCTGTACATGTATGCAGTGTCTTTGAGCAGAGCAGAGGTGGAGAAGGAGGCGCGTGTGGAGTCTCCGTCTAGTCGATCAAGCACCGCTCCCTCTCTTATTAATGTGGTTAAATTGGAGCCTCCAGACCTCTTTTTATTTGTTTTTGTTTTATTTATCGTCCACCCCTCCCCCCCACTCTTTCTCTGTCTCCTCCTCTCTGTTAAGCTGTTTTGAGTGTGGTCTCAATCTCATCTCACCCCACACCCATGGGGTTTCTGTATGTCCTCTTGTCTCTTTTTGCAGAGTACCACTCCTAAGGCTTTTGCAGCTCGCAAGATCTCCTTGCCCTGTGAGTAAACTAGACATACACACGCATACATACAGGCCTGAATGTCACACATTGTGCAACTTATAGTCAGAGGGCATGTCAAATCCAAGTCATCACCTTTATTTGTATAGCACGCTTAAAAACAAGAGTTGATCCAAAGGGCTTTCCAGTCAGGAGAAAACTGCATCAATTACAGAGTTCAGAGAGAGCTCAATTTTATCTCCTAATTTAATGTGCTATAAGGGGCGTCCGGGTGGCGCAGGGTTAAAGTTGCTGCCCACCAACACGAGAGACTAGACTTGAATCTTCCGCAGTGCATCGGTCTTGGCCGGGCACTCAACAAATACAGTTGTCTGTGTTCGCTGGCGGGAAGCTGGGCAGGCAATCTCTGTCACTGCACCAGCAATTCATACAGGTTGATCAGTGCACCTGTTCAGACCGGGTGCGGAACCGAGAGAAGTAGCATGTTTCTTCCCATGCGTTATGCCCTCCCAGTGAACTCTTCTGTCAGCTGAAAAGAAGTGGCTGGTGACATCAAGTGTATTAATGGAGACATTATGGTTGTCAACACCATGAACCAGCCAGTAGGGGTCAGCAGTGACAAGGGACTACAATACAAAGGGTAATTGGGAATTGCCTACTACTGTCAATTGTTTAACACCCACAGCGGGTCAGATTAGTGTTAACAGACACACAGCTAAAATACTAAATAAAGTCTGTTTGGTTTTTGTCACAAGCCCTACGGGTGGGCTCTTGTGTCCACAAGCTCTGTTCTTGCTGAAGACCTGTCACCCATATTGTCCACGACGCAACAAACATTCTTGCATCTTTTCTTTGGCTCTATGAGATGTTGGAAACCTGAAATTAGTACCCCCTGATATTCCTAGTTGTGTAGTTGAACAACCTTTTTTAGGACACAAATTACAGCGATTCAGAAATTGCGCTCCATACATTTTACATGCACTGATTAAAAGTTGAATCATTTGTACCAGCCATTATAATAGGAACCCACACACCTCATTGTGTGTGTGGGTGAACATGCTATTTGAATTTCAAAATCAGTTAAACGCTTCAAAAAGAGTTGAGGATCATGTGTAGTGAAGTAAATGTATGTGACTTTTATGTAGGTGTTGGTAGTTTGAGTTCTGTATGCCTGTCATGTTGTTGAGACAAGCGTTCTGTGTGGAGGCAGAGATCTTTTAAATTATGGATGGTTGTAAGAGACTGTGTTTCACAATGATGTATTCCTCTTCATGTGGTTGCTATTTGTTTCAACGATTGACGGCTGATGCAGGTTTCATCATACCCAAATCATAGACTTGCTTTGTGCTTTAAATCAAATGTATAACATTTTTGCAAATTTAGAGTTGGCAGTGGTATTTATTTTCCATCATAAAATAAAAGTATTTAAGAATTTAAAATTACACCCACTTAATGTAATGACACAGCTTCCAAATAATGCCCAGAAATTCAAAGTTTTGTCTGATCCTCCAATAATTTAAGGTGTAGTTAAGAAATCTAATAATGTGGAGGTGATTCACTTTAAAGGTTAAAGTCACTTTGCTACCTATCTCCAATCTGACTACAAGGATCTATTCAATCGTGCAATCAGTTGCACCAAATGTCACAAATATATCAACTGCAGAATGGCCTTTGTGTCCACTCCTTCAAGTGTCATTCGTTCAGTTTTCAATCTTCTTGACTGGTGACCTGGCCCTGATGTCTTTCAGCAGGCAGTAAGACGTCCCCAGTCAGCACAGAAGGAGGTGCAGGAGGAGGAGGACCGGGGGATTGCGAGACCGGAGGCGCAGCAGGGAGGAAGAGGAGATGGGGATCCAGCACAGCAGTGACAGCCAAGAAGCCGTCGATCAGCATCACCACAGACTCACTGAAGGTACTGACACACGATTACTGGCATAGAGCAGATCCATCAGCATCACCACAGACTCACTGCAGGTACTGACACGATTACTGGCATAGAGCAGATCCATCAGCATCACCACACTCATGATGCGTTCACACTAGTGGCGACAGTGCAACAGCCACATTACCATCGGGCTACTATCTTTGCCAATTGCCAAATTTATTCTATATGTACTTCATTGACTGAGGTCCCCCTAGGGGACTATTTTGCCCCCTCCTTTTTACTAGCCGATTGCTTTAGATCTGCTATTTTCGCTGAATATTGGCCTCATGACATGCTCAGAATAGGGACACTAGGGTTCATGTGGTTAAATACATATGGGCTACATGCCAACTAAAATGTCACATGATAAAAATGAAATGAACTAAATATGCAGAAAGCAACAGTATAGTATCAGTCTAAAAATAGTATTTCTCACTCCGAAATACAGAATGAGTCTCATCCTTGTGAACAGTGTCAATGTGTCACTTTCAACTGATAATTCAAGTTGGCGTTTGGTACGCCACTTTGTTGTTCAACTGCCAGGTGTACACTAGCCTGGCGTAGCTAGACAAATATCACTGCGTGGATATGAGTCTGGTGCTTACATGAGGACGTTTTGTTTCCCAAGGGGCGGGATCAAAACAATGTCCCTCGACGCAATTGGTTAGACCTACAACCAACTACCAATTACAGTTGCCCATATTCGAATACTGGGCCCTGATTGGTTACACACGTCTTCTGGAACAGGAAATGGATTCTCTATGGAGCAGTGCCAGACCCAAATCGCAGAGTGCAATTTTTTTTGCACTCGCAGATTCGTCTGGTCCCAGGCTAGGTGTACACATGCTTGCCCAGCTGTCACTGAATGAGCACGCAGTAGGAGAGCGGTATAAATGCAAACGGAAAGTAAGAGGAAGATTTAGACAAACTTCATTAGGCAATACCAGACATAATAACCATTGTTGATTATCCCAACTGGCTGTCCCTTTAAAGGTTATTACCACTCTTTTTTTCCCACATTTTCAGCCAGTTGAGTTAAATTATCTAGCGCTATGTCTTGCGAAATGGAATGTATAACCATATGCCATTATAAACTACTAAGATTTACTGTCTCAGCAATTATTCATTCCTTTGCGCGGACAAACGGAAGTAGGACATAAATACCTTTAATTGGACTGGTAACGTGATGGCGTTTCTAAACGAACTTGCTCTAAGGCAGTGGTCCTCAAACTTTTTGGCTGGCGACTCCCCTCCTTCACGACTCTCCAATCTAACGTAAACGTGTGCGCACACTGAACAAACACGTGAGGGCACACAAACCGACTGAGACTACTATGCAAAATAAAATAGCTAATGTATATTAGTTCATTGTTATGGCTTTAGTTATAGATATATTTTCTAAAACGTGTGTTTTGATGAGAGGAGTAATATTACATTCGAGTCAAACTGTGCATCTGAGAGGAAAAATACGCACCTCTTTACACAGCTCCATTAGCTAATGGCACTGGCCACCGACGTCGGCCCTGCAATTCCGCATCTTATGTTGAAAAACTCTATTGATTTTATCAATGTGATTTAGGTGTTTGGTGTAATACATCTTCGTTTTCACTGACGTTAAGCTTTTGTGTGTCAGAACCTTATTCAATTTACCCCTTGGGGGTCGCCAGGTTGAGAACCACTGCTCTAAGGTATAATGACATTGTTTCGTGTTGATGCATGCTTGTCTCTCTCCACCTCCCTCCGCTCACTCTCCTTCCCAGTCTTTGATACCGGACATCAAGGTGACCCAGGAGGCGGTGGTGGAGCTGCACCCAGAGGAGTTGCAGCTGTCCGGGGACGAGGACAGTCAAGGCCCCGACAACAGCAGGAATGACCAGGACAAAGGCCTGAAGATTAGACGCACTGTCACACAGGTCAGCATGGGCAGCCAGCGGAGGTCAATCTCTAGCTACTGTGAAAACACATTGTTGTTTCGGGCCAAAAAAGGGTTGCTTTTGCTCTTTCCGAATAACCAGTCCCTGCCGTTGCTCTCCTAGGTGGTGTCCATGGACAACCAGGAGAATGGACAGAGAAATGAGGAGGAGGAGGAGGATGAAGAGGAGGTAAAGCCAGAGAGAGAGAAACAGCGCAGGACCTCCAAAGACAAGAGGAAGAACAGTCAGTGTGAGGAACCCAGGGATGCCCAGTCTCCTGTCAAACACGATGCCGAGGCAAAGAAAGGTGAATAGAAAATCAGTGGCCAGTTGTGTGCATACTGATACGTTTTTTTGCAGCTCTCGTGTCATAACTAACAGCACATGGCTGTGAGGTGTCATGTTGAGGGGCTTGGTAAGCCATGCAATAATGATGTTTTTCTTTACAATCCACTGCCATCTCTCTCTGTCGCTGTCTACCCATCTTGTCCTTCGTTCCTCCATCACACAGTTACCCCCAGCGACAGCTTGGTGCGTCGCTCCATCAGTCAACAGAAATCTGGCGTGTCTGTTACCATCGACGACCCCGTGCGCACAGCCAGGCAGCCCTCACCACCGCGCTCTGACGTCTCCAACATTGTTCACATCACCAACCTGGTTAGTCCTCCGCCGCTCAAACATACCTTCTGTTTTCCTTACCGTTGTTTGTGCACAACATTCCCTGGGTCTGTTGGCATTCCCAGATGTTTGTTAGAAGGTGTATGTAGTCCCAGCAGACGGGATCTGTCAATTGGTAGCAGGGGTGCAATGCTCAGTGGACGGGGTTGCACGCCGAGCAACCACTTATTTGGCCAGGGGGACGCGCAGGCACACGCATAGATTTAAAACTACTTTAAATTCACACTTCATCAAAGTTTACAAACGCTCCCGACTCACGCCAGGTACATTAACATAGGAATTAGCCTATATGCATATCAATTGTCCATTGTGTGACCTGTACTGTAGGTGTTAAGCGACGTGCGCGTCACGTCATTAAAATAGAGAGCAACCACTTCTCAAATGAGCATAGCATCACTGATTGGTAGGGAGTACGAGTACCAAAATACCACAGGTTTTACATCTTCCTCCACCTTACCGCCACCTTCCGTCACCACGCCGATTCACCCTGACCTAGAAAGACCTTTGACCCTAAATGAACCACGGTCCCTTTCATGCCCTCCCTAGGTACGACCTTTCACCCTGGGCCAGCTTAAGGAGCTGCTGAACCGGACTGGCAGCATGGTGGAGGAGGGCTTCTGGATTGACAAAATCAAATCCCACTGCTTTGTTACGGTGAGTACCGTACCCTCATAGTGTTCGAAAAATGCGACGCTTTCTAAAATGGGAGAACCTTCAGCGTCAGTGATCTGTGCTGCTGAGGTATTCTACTGGTTGTAAATAGGTTTCAGTGCCATTACCAAGGTTCTTGTGTGGGAACAAAGTGTCGAGGCTATGGTGTGAAACAAATTGCAAGGTAGTTTTGGCGTTTTAGATCCCTAATAGTGTACAGTTAAGCACTGTCACCTTGGAGGGTGCTGAGCTTGGAGTGCAGACTGTATTGCAGCTTTAGCAAAGTACATGGCAAAGTATTTAGCAAAGTGCACTCATTTGTATTGTAATTGCAACATACTTACTTACTACTTACTAACATATTGTACTACTATCAATATGATTTCGGTGTATAGTTCTAATGCCTGATGGAGAGTAACTTGTTTGCCGCTAAACCATTTTTCTTTTCAGAAATAGAAACTCTTATTAGTTATACAGTAGATAGAGAAAAATCTTCCTGTTATAAGAGCTCTCGCTCATAATACTCAAATTATTCCGGGGTTATGTTTGTAATCTATTGTTTTTCCTGTTGTTTGTCAAATGTTAGTTTCATGGCAATAGTATTTTTTTGTGTCCTTAGTATACCACATCAGAAGAGGCGGTAGCCACCAGAACGGCTCTCCACGGGGTGAAATGGCCACAGAGCAATCCCAAGGTCCTACACGTAGACTTCTGTCAACAAGATGAGGTATCCCACCACTCAGATGCTTTTGTAGACTAATTTCATGGGTAGCGAGTAGCAATATACCATTGCTGAAACAAGTGTAATACAGTAGTTTGGAGGCAGTCTTATTTCTGACTTTCCTTGTTTATTTATCATGCTGTTATGTGAAGGAATGAAGTTTGCATGATACGCATGTACGTTCCATAGAATTAACAGCAGAATATGAACCTTGGCGAGTTTTTTTTATTTTTATCAAACCGTTAAACTTATTTGTTTTCTTATTGTAATGCAATATGGGGAACCCTATCATCAGTCTCCAAGCCTTCCTTTACTAATACTTTTTCAGTTTATTATGAACCAATTTACATTTACAATTTTGGCAGATGCTCTTATTCAGAGCGACTTACAAGTGTGAAATTGAAATAAGCAGAGAAGCATGAACTCTGGTCTATAAACGAGGCAAAAGAAAAATCACAAATAGTGTAGTGCCTCAAAGAAACTAGGAACCTAGTATCTGTCTAAACATATCTAATTAACAATCTGTGCATTTGAAACTACCAGGTAAACAATGAATCTAGCATCTCTATCTAAATAACATTAACATTTGTGTAGGCCTGTCAAAATTATTACATAATTACCTGATCGCAATTATTTTCCATAATCAAATAGTTTCCATTCATTGGTATAAATTAAAATTGTTCATACATTTTCAAACATAGGTTTCTTTTTTCAAAAATATCTACAAGCTCACAACACATTGCGTAATGTTTTGTAAGAATAACATTATTAAATATGGCCTATTTTATTTATTGTGATTATTGGTACTGGTCATTTCTGTCATTTCTTTGTATTGTGACAAATGCACATTATATTTATTATATTTATCTGCTTGATCTATGGGTGTTATTTTATACGAGTGATATGTAACATCTGATCTGTTTATGCATGTTATTATATACGAGTGATATGTAACATGTTGGACTCTATGAGCTATATGGACATTTCCAATTCACGTGAGGGTAATGGGTCTGATCAGTGGGTGATTGAATGACTTGTGCCACCCGACGTTTCAAATGGAAGGTATGGTACTGGGGGGAGGGGGGAACAAACAAACCTGTGTACCGGTGTGAACGGGTGAATCGAGAGGAGATCTCCTGTTCCTGAGGATTACAGATAATGGGGTACCCCGAACATTAAAGTTACCTTCGGACCGTGACGTGCGGAAGATCGTTATCGTTGACTAATAGACTTACTCGAGAGCGTGGGAGAAAGAGGCCGTTTGGACAGTAACGCGTGAACGGTTGTTATTGTTTGGAGCGTCGGTCTGCGGTGACGTTCACCCTTGCTTACGTCCGAGTAATTTGTTTATTATTTGTATTTGAATGAGATTGTGATCATTAAAATAGAGAGCAACCACTTCTCAAATGAGCATAGCATCACTGATTGGTAGAGGAAAGTTACTCCACCAATCACTGATAAGGTGGAGGAAAGTTACCTTCGGACCGTGACGTGCGGAAGATCGTTATCGTTTCATTTGGATATAAGGACTAATAGACTTACTCGAGAGTGTGGGAGAAAGAGGCCGTTTGGACAGTAACGCGTGAACGGTTGTTATTGTTTGGAGCGTCGGTCTGCGGTGACGTTCACCCTTGCTTACGTCCGAGTAATTTGTTTATTATTTGTATTTGAATGAGATTGTGATCAGAAGGAGCGTGTGGAAGAAGTATTGTTTTGTTTATATGTTTGTTTATTTATTTTGTTTATTAGGGAAAGAGTTAGGGACAGAAGTCTTATTTAAAAGCCTGAAGTGTATTATTTATTTACCATTTCATTTGTCAATTGTTTATTTTGTGGCTTGAAATTAAATTAATTTCAGTTAAAAACCTGTCGATCCCGTTGATTTTCCTTTAGTTAAGAATTATCCTTTCAAGGTAAAGGCCGATTGTTACAGTATAATTAAGTTATTTGTCATATCTGCCCTGGGAATTTGGGTTTACAAGTTGTATTTATATGTTCCTTGAAAACACAATTCAATCGTCAATCACAACAATTTGTCTGACAATTAATTCATTGTCTAGTAACATTTCATTAATGTGACAGCCCTGCATTTGTGGTTGAGAACAACAAATCTAACTCTGCCTCTTGCTCCTCGTCCTGCAGCTGGACTTCCACAAGGGTCTCCTGAAGCCAAACCGAGTAGAGGAGGACCGCGGGGTCCAACTGGGAGGAGGCCCTCCCACTCGACTGCCCCCGCTGATGCCCGAGCGGGAAAGAGACCGCGAGACACGGGACAGGGAGCCGGTGATGTTTACGAATGTGCGGGACCAGTGGGCGGAACGGGAGAGAGAAATGCAGCGACGAGAGAGGACCCGTGGTGAGCGCGAGTGGGACCGCGATAAGATCCGCGAGTTCGGGAGGCCCGAGGAGGACGGCCGGCGTTCTCGATCCAGAGACAGGGAGAGGAGGAGGAGGGAACGAGCAAAGAGCAAGGAAAGAAAGACGGACAAAAAGGGTGAGATGTGGATTCGTCCTGTAGGTCAGTGTTTCTGTAGAGCAAAAAAAACATGAAACACATCCTAAAGATTAGTTTTTAGACCAAATCTATTTCTCTACTATCCAAACTGTAAAATAACATGTATAACTTTGTAATGCCAATAGGCAATGGCATAGACATGCACATGTAATGCCTGCTTTATGCTTGTTGCACACTGTCACACACCAAAAATAGCAGATCTGCAAGCTCACAGCACGTTGGGCTTATAGATCTGCTATTGTTGCAGTGTTTGTCAACGGTGCACATCTAAGTATAAATCACCCCTAACATTGCTAGTGTCTACAACAACTAGAAAGACCTCTGTCGGTTATCTCTATTGTGCAGCTGATGTTCTTTGTCATTACCTATAGACGGAACAGTTTTGATTTGATGTACAGTGTATTTATAATTATATATTCCCTAGGGGTGTGCCGATATATCGTCCCGCGATATATCGCGATACGTTTTCGCGACGATATGTATCGTTTTGGGGAAAAAAAATATAGTTTTTGAATTTTTTTTTTTTTTTTTTACAATCATAATAATCAGGCATGCAAACGGCCCCGAAGTGAAAAGAGTGACAACATGTTTTTTTTTCGGGTCAGGTGTCATACTATTTGCATTCAAAACGGCTATTGTAGCTGAAAAGCTACAAGTTTGCATGTCTGAATAATGCAAAAACAGAATTATTTGTTTGCATTTTCTTTTTTTCTCCTCCATATATTTTCATAATAAAAAAAGTGCGTATCGTATCGAAATCGTATCGAAGTTGTGAGCCAAATATCGTATCGTATCGTTTCGTGAAATTAGTGTATCGGCACACCCCTAATATTCCCCTGTTAATGTTTCAGAGAAAGCAGATGAGCCTCCTGCCAAACTGCTAGACGACTTGTTCCTGAAGACCAAAGCAGCTCCATGCATATACTGGCTTCCCCTCACTGAGGAGCAGGTTAGCCACTCACTGCTCTCCACTCATTCACCTACTGTAGTAGAGCTGTCACTTTCACACCATTTTTTCCCAGATTTGAAGCAGAACTGTAGACAGATTTGAATTTAATTTTAAATTTCCACATCAAATATGGCCTTCAATTGCAAAACAATGAATAACCTTTGGCCTGTAACTATTTGGATTATGTCCTTTTACCATTTGCCATACATTTCCATCATTTCAAAAACATTTGGCTGAATATGCTTGTCAAATAAGGCATAATTATGCTGCTATTAATATTCTAACTAGCTAAACGTAAACGAACCCACCAAAATAAAAATAAAAACATATCGGAATAATTAGTAGGCTGCAACGTGGCAGTGGTAAATGTAATTATATAAGTAACTGGACAGGCAGGCTACAGATGATTCACCGGGATTATCAACTGTTTTTTTAGTCACTCTGGCATTTTGCATATTACTTTGTCGTAGTCATGGTCCCCTGTGCGGTCCATAAACCGAAGGTTATCCAAATTGCTCTCCGTAACGTGTTCTGTTGTGGCGATGTTTCTGGCATTGCGATTGGGCTCGTTAACCTTGCTTGGTTTATTGAGTATAGCATCCTCTGTTTTCTCCATTTCCAAGATTCTCCTTGTACATTATTTCCAAGTCATTTATCTTGTCCTACTTTTGTCAGTTTTTGAAAATGTAAATTTTATTATTGACTTAAAAAAAAATCTAATCCCATGTTTCCTTTATTCAAGTTTGGTAACTTTGGTCTTCTGCTAATTTGAAATTCATTTTGAAATCCAAATATAATACCTACCTCATACACACTCACTCATATGTCTCTCTTAAACACACACACCCCTACATCAGTAACTAAGATGCTGCTTTTCTTAGTCGTTCTCTCTCTCTCTTCCAAGGCGGCACAGAGGGTCCTAGACCGCGTTGAGCGGCAAAAGGAGCGAGAGCGGAGGCGCAAGGAGGCGGACGAGGAGGACAAGAAGCGACAAGAAGAGGAGAAGAAAGAGCGTCTCAAGGTCAGGGTGAAGGAGGAAGGAGGAGTAGCCGCCGCACCTTCAGCGACCGCCAGTGGGGCCGGGCGGGGAGGTGACAGGGACAGAGAAAAAGAGCGGGAGAGAGAGCGAGGCCGAGAGAGGGAGGGAGACAAGCGAAAGGAAGGATTCAGAGCCAGAGGACCATCGGACCAGAGGACCACCGCCGGCAGCGGACGACGCTCCCGTAGCCGCAGCAACGCCAGAGACAGACGCCGCTGACAGCCCACGATGGGACAGAGGATTGGGGGGAGGGAGATACAGATTTAGGGATGGGTTGAGGGTCAGGGGTGCACATAGCAGCAGGACGGATGGGTGGAGGGGGTTGTGTCGTGCTCTCGCTGTCTTAAGTTGACCGTTCCACTCGTCTCCATACCACGTCTCCCCTCTGTGCTCGGATTTCTTGCGTCACATTTGAAGTCAATGTTCTGTTCCCTGCACACCGTTAACACCTGTCCCAACACCATTTACACAGCTTGTAGTTTTGATCCGAGGGCTTTTACTTTTTTTAAAGTAACATTAAGGTTAGTCTAGCTCCATAGCTAGCTTCAACCTTTACAGTTATACCTCTTGTCTTCCAGAGGCACTGATTAATATAGTTCCCTTTACCAGGTCCAATAATGGGTTGCTAGTCAGGGGTGTTTGAATGCAAAGAATCCAGTAAGATGGCAGTGTGTCCCCCATTATCTCTATGATACTGTATGTAGTACTGCTAAGTGTCCCAGTCCAGCAGAAACAGATGTATAGAGGGCGTTGGTTAAGCTGGCTCCCTTTAGTCTTGGCCTCACTGAGGTTTGGAAGGGCCCGCCTCTTTATTTTAGTTCTGCGGGTGCACAGTTCCTTCCTCCACGGTGCCCTGTAATAATCCTCTCTCAAAATAGAATCTGACCCCTCAAAAATGTTCCACAATCAATTTTAGTAGTCTTTTCAATGCTAAGTTGTTGCCCCCCCTACTGATTTCTACAGACCTCTGTTGTGGAATTATGTGAAGGTTTGTTTTCTCAGATTTTTGTAAATTTAGTTTTAGTTAATTTTTCCTTTTTCATGGACGGTTGTGTTTGAAGCACATTAAGCATGTGTGTGAAGTCCCTCCACTATTGAATACAACTGCTACAGTCAGAACACTGTTAAGTCAAACTAGGAGACAAAAAAAAAAGTCTTGTTGATAATGAAGGACATAGTGTTGTGTGTGTGTGTTGATTATAGAAGTGGACATATTGTCTGTCTATTGCGGGTTCATGTTTGGGGAGGGGATAACATTCTGGACCATGGATATGTACTATGATCTGTAGAATGACAGGAAGCAAGTCTTCCCTGCACTGATTCCCTTTTCAGAAATGCCTACCCTGACCTCGCTCTCCTCGTCAATCAATATATTGAGGGCAGGGAAAATTTAAGAGTTTATCCTTTAAAAGAAAAAATAATTGTTAAATTTTTATTAGTGCTAAGTTTGATTTAAGTTGATATTTTTTAATTTTACTTTTATTCTCCTGTAATTGCTGGATGTAAAGCATAAAAATAAATTTAAACTTGAATGATCAATGCATCTGCTTGCCTTTCTCGCCCCATGTATGAGGTTGGAATCCAGAGCAGCTCAATGAAAGTTACGGATATTTACTACCTTTGCAATACTATTGCAAAGGTAGTGTATGTGGTTAAAACTATATTCTGATTATTTCTATTGAGTCTTTGCTCACTAAATGCTCAGTAACGGGTCTCCTGCTCTTTATTGAACAGAAAATACCTTTCGGTCACACCGCACTTTTACCTCTGGGGCGGAATCCACACATCTGCAGATTCCGCCCCAGAGGTAAAATAAGTGCTCCAATTTTGTCTATGCTAAAGTCTTAGTAGTCACCCCTTGTGGGGTTTTATTATCTAGTTAAATGTGGCTGGACTTCAGTTGAATGCCGCCTAGGTCCACACTTGCATCTAAAGTAGGCAGTACACTTTGAACACGCAAAAATGAAAATATTTAATTACACCAGAGCGAAATACAGGAATGTTTCTCATTGTACTTGTTCACTTGACAAATCTCATACAATAAACAAAAGTCAATTTTAAGTGCAAATTGTTTGCTAGCAATATTAAATATACAAAACTGTTAAGCAAATTCCCTTGTTCTTCTACAGCAAACAGTAGCCATGGGGGTAAAAAGCAGTAGTTTGTTTTCTTTCCCGTTCCCTCATAACTATGGTACAGTGATGGTACAAAACTAAGATACAGCAGGAAGTACATCTGATTAAGGAACTGATCCAAGGTGAGTCAAGTCATACATACTGTACATAAAAACATCAGCAGAGTCATGTATCAGTTAATTTCTGAAGAGATTTAGAAACGAGAACCGTCCACAATGACCTTGAAACAAAAACGTGTATCTTGTGTGTGAGTGATTCAAAGAATGTGGGAAGAGATAATGGTGTCGAGTTTGCACGCAGCTGCATCCAGTTCCTCAATGTATTGAGAGGGGGAATGTTATGAGGGGTGCACACGATTCGTGTGACCGGAATGAGTTCCTCAGTGTGTGTTGTGAGCAGGAACGTTATGAGGGGTGCACACTCTATTCATATGACAGGAATGGCAGAGGAGATGAGTGTCCAGGGGAAAGCACTGGGAGCCTTGCTTATCTGACAGCTGTTTCCCACACTCCTGTGGATGATGGGTGAGAGAAAAGAAAGAGATAAGACATCCATTATTACACACTACATGGCAATGGTCTAATAATTACCTGTATGTAGGATAACACCTCAACTGCCCACTTGGAAACATCTTTAGCAAATGCCACAGGTTGATGGAAGAATGTGTACATGCTACCTGCTTTTCTAAATAGTCACATCCATGATGTTTCAAAAGGAGCTTAAGTGTGTTACTTTTTGACGCCTTAAAACGGGCAAGTTAAACTCCATCCTTTGGAGTCACCTGTTCTGTTCCATCAGGATTCATATACTTAAGTAACATACCCATATTGGTCTGAAATACTGCAATCACTGCAACATACCAGGTACACAGTCAACACCACCATTGTGGGTGATGATACTGTACCGTCACTTATGTGTGATGGTATCATTGATTTTATGGCATTGCAAAGTGTTAAAAATGTACCACAATATATTCGATGAATCTAAAGGGTCCAGGTTATCTGATCATATTGGAGATTCTGTTAAAAGTGATTATTATGGTGTGGCCCTGCAGCAGTCTATAAGAGTCGGTCGGTCTGGAGCTAATCTTGCAAACCGCTGGACTGATTACTGCCGAATTTCTCATGTACACTGCCAGTAGGCCAAAGAGGTACCTCCTCTAATTTTCACGTTTTATACCTTTTGAAATATTTAACTTTATAAGGCAATGGGGCTCTGATCAGGCTGAACACCTTGCCCACATTGTGAGTCATACGTCATAGATGACTGACGCGACAGGCTGAAGTCCGAGGTCCACATTGGAGCCACGCTATCCCAACATCCATGATTCGATTATTATTTATTTATTTTGAAAGAGCATGGCGTGCAAAAATATTACATACGAATTTTAACAGTCACATAGTATTAACTTTGTAAAGTATTTTGGACATTCAAGGCATCACAACTGAATTCAGCATCTGCAATTTTACATAACTGTGAAGCCCAATTCATGCTCTGGCCAGAAGAATGTTGTGCAACGTGTTGTTTGACACTTTTCACAAATCATCATGGCTAATTTATACTTCATATGTTACAATGGACACATTATGAGCTTATAGATTTTTGACGAATGTTCGCTTATTTATGCGTAATATGACATGCCCAGGTTAAATGTTACAAGATGAGCCAAAGGCCATACTGACCTCACAGTGGTAGCACTCAAAGTGATAGTCTTTGTTCATAGACACCACCCTGAGGATCTCCTCGCTGCCCTGTGATGTAAAATAGAAGCAGTGGAGAAATCAGAGAAGTCAGCAGACACTGGAGGTACAAAGACATGGGTCAACTACTATTTACACTTGATTATGTGAATATGTTTATCCTTCATGGAGTACCACTTGGGTGGGGTTAAACACTATAAATGTTGATCGTTGTCACAGAATGTAGCTTATACAACACTGACTTACTAGCAACTTACTAGCAGTCATTGCATTGTCCCACTTGGCAAACCCCACCCATTTGGCTCTTAGGTAGGCTAACAAACCATGAGCAGTATTAGCAAACACTATTTGACAAAGGTCTCAGAGAGTACGAGCCAAACACCACAGCCAAAAAACACATTGTTGGTTAATTTGGTCAGCCCTCGACATGCATCCACTGAATCTGTATGCATGCATGTAGTGACGGCAATGTACAGAGTTCTCCAAAACATGCACCAACTGTCAAGTCAAAATGACAGCAAAAATAAAGGATTCTGGTTAAATTCTGGTTTCTTGTAAAGTGCCTTTCAACAGCTAGGGAAAGTAATCCAACTCCTCCATATCTACCTATCGTTGTTGTTGCTTTCCCAGTATTATTCAGATCTTATTACAGTAAATGGCTAATATGTGGTAAAATGTTGCATTGTATAATTGAGTATGTTTGGTTAAACATTGCAATCATTTATTAAGTTAAATCACCCACCACCGAGAAGAAGTTTGATGGCTACACTTAAAAAAAAACCTTGGCACACTTACCTCAGTAGGTAAGATGGGTTGTAAACATGCAGCGCACTTTGGAGCAAAAGTCCTGTGAAAACGATAAAAGAAACCAAGAGCACTAATTTAGTTATAGCAATTTGTGTAAGAGAACAGTGATGAGGAAAGGACATTATGTGTGTACTGTGACATTCCTGCAGGAAATAAAATTATATGTGGTATTTCCCCTCCTTGTCACCATTAACATTAACCACTTAAACCCTATATACTTTGTTGACCGGCGTCCCCCAGGGGTCTGTACTAGGCCCCCTACTTTTATACCTCTACACCAAATCTTGCTGCCGAAAATAGCTGTATAGTCTACAATTCTACAAATAGTCTACAAGCTTGCAACACGTTCTGAGCATGTAGGTTGGCTATCTTTTTGCCTAATGTTCACCCTTGAGGGTTCATGTGGTTAAACACCTATAATGGGACAGATATGCGTTAGTGGTCACGTGAAGCATAACGTTCCTAGGTAACACTAGAATGTCTGTTTGTAAAGTGCTTAAAGACATGTGGCGTCTCTCACTTGTTGTAGTCGGCCACGCAGTAGATGTTGCTGTGGTGGTCCACTGTGAAGGGCACTCCATCAAGAGCCTTGGAACAAACCACGCAGCGGAAACAGCCAGGGTGATAGGAGTTCCCCATAGCCTGAAGGATCTGACCACGCAGCCCAATGCACAAAACAATGCTCTGTTAACAATGAGCCTTGAGGTACCATGTGCCAAACACATACATAATCTAAAAAACAATTATACACATCTTGTACAAGTGTACCCGTTTAGATGTATTCATGTATACACACATTTAGGCAAAAATATGTCTACACATAACCACTTAAACCCTATAAACAGTACATACTTCAGTTTACCGGGGTCCCCCAGGGGTCTATGTTTGGTCACCTAATTTTTTGCCTCTACACTAAATCTTTTTGCCAGAAATAGCTGAGTGAGCTACAAGCCCGCAACACATCACAATGTAACTCGTCGTGAGCTTGTAGATCTGCTATTTTCACCAAATGTTTGCCTATTATCACATGCCCAGAATAGACACTACGATTCATGTGGTTAACATAGCCACACACACACACACACACACACACACACACACACACACCTCTCACCTGTTCTAAAATAAGGTGGCCACACACACTACACTTCTCGGCAGCCGCCTGGAATCCCGAGAACTGCAACAGGAAGTAGAATTGTTACCAAACAGTTCATTTCGTTTCAAATGTTTTGGAAACTCTGATTATGAAATGATGTTGTGCATCTGCAACAGAGACACATCATCATCTTACCATGTAATCCTCTTTACAGTACACAGAGCCATTGACATTGTAGAAGTCCTTGTTCCTCAGGGTGCGACCTGGCATGGGAGGAAGCAAACCGAGACATTGAGTGTTTGCAGACGATCCCAAAACGCTGCCCACCGACTGAGTCAAGCTGACCCATGATGGGCGATTTCCACCAGTCAAGATAACAAAAAAAAGGAGTGCATTTTAATCGTAAACAGTCATGACAAAGGCATGATTTGCCATGACAGAAGGCCGACATAAGCTACCTGTTCAAGGGCACTTCAGGTCTGGGTGTGCAACAGTTAGACCCTAGCGTTAGACCCTATTCAGAGGTTAACATTAGGCGAAAATAGCAGATCTACAGGCTCACAACGCGCTGCAACACGACACATTGTGAGCTTGTAGATCTGCTATGTAGATCAGCAAATAAGCTTGTAGATCAGCAGTAGGTTTTAAGTGTTAATCAGACACATTTTTCATGTTGCTATATAAAAACATTGCGGGTTCAAGATTCTAACAATCAAAAAAGGAATCGATAGAATAATCGCTAAGAAAATCATGTATATATTTGCAGCTCTATTCGGGTCATAGCATAGCTTTCCAAGAGCCAGGACTCACCACAGGACACGCAGGTGAAGCAGCGAGTGTGATAGAGGCTGTCCAGGGCCTGACAGGCGTTATCTGCCCCATACACGCCTTTGCCGCACTTCACACAGGTTCCTGTCAGCACAGCGGGACACAAACACAAGGCGGTTTAGTCGAGGCCGATCACTCACCGGCTCCTTAACGCCTCACTTAACGAGGCATTCCTACAAGATGTGTCTGAAATCCAACTCCTAAGTGTCAACACTTGTAAATCCTCTGCTTCGCACAACCTAGGGGATTTTCACACTGTTAAACCCTGTTACTCACACTGGACTGTTTACTCATCCACCCTGGGTAAAAGGGGGAAATCCACCTAAATTGACCTGAAATTGTTATTCTGTATATTTTTCTTAAATCAATTATTATAATTGTTATTTGTTATTGTTACTTATTATGTAGGTTCATGCATGGGACTAACAATCAAATTAACTCTCAGTGCATTGTGAGATTTAATGTTGCCTTTTTGTTTGCATCTTTTCAAAATTCATGTTCAGAGCCTTAAGCTAAAAAGTCACAATCTGGAAGAATTTCTCTTTTAAAGTTAGGAAACATGAACAGGACATTGGACAGGCTAAAACAGCATGTCCTTCTCCCAAGAGGTCACTAAAGCAAATCACTGGCACTGCAGTCAATGAAATTAAATAATAAAGTGAAAGTGTTCCACAGGAACACTTTTACTTTATTATTTCATTATTCTCTATTAATACCTGTGTGTGGTTCAGGTTGTCTAATGACCTGAGAGAAGTTGTAAGAATATTAAGATCAACCATTCTCGTCTTTGTTTACTTTCTTTTTGTCTTTTTCTTTAGTTAGGGGTGTGTATTATTATGTTATTTAGGATATGTATAAAAGTCATAAAAACAATTTAGAAAAAGAAAATCAAGTGTGTGGCTGCTCAGTGGTTTGAGCAAATACCTAATGACTTCACAAGCGTGAGTCAGTGCTTCAGGAACTTGTGGCTCCATGTTCAAACACTGGGCTGTCCTTCCTCAATCCAAATGAAATAACACATAGGACTTATCAACCAGACTGTTTTTCTTTGCCAACTCTGCAGTGCTACAGCTTGAGGTGAGCGCATGCAAGTGTGCAGACCCGAGTGTCTTTCTTCGCAGCTCAGAGCTTCTCAAGCCTGTCTAAATGCCTGATTTATGATTGCATGCCGAGTTGCACACAGAAAATAGCTTAATCTACAAAATAGCAAATCTACAAGCTCACAACACGTCACCATGCAATGCATTGTGAGCTTGCAGATCTGTCATTTTCGGCGCGTGACACCGGCGTGCAACTAAGTATAAATCAGGCTTAATGGCGCTGAGGAGTACAGTATTGTATATCCCCCAGGGGCACACATACCTGAGCAGAAAAACAGGCTATAGCACACCGCCCCTGCACACGCCAAGGCAACATTACACACACAGCAGCACACGCATGACTCACACCCACAGACACACACATACTGCGTTATTATGGCCTCAAGTCAAGGGAGTGCGTGTGTGTGTGTGTCAGTGTGTGTGTGTGTGGGGGGGGGGGCACACTTACACACCCTGCCACAGAAAAAACAACAAGGCAAACCATGGCCGCACTAGTATACTGGAAGTCTTCGACACACACACACACACACACACACACTCCCTGATGCCCTCTGTGACTCACACTAATGGCTGGAGTCACGTTTATATGGAACATGTAATTTGTGTCTCAACAGACTGCGCTCTGCTGTGTGTATGGACTTGCTAGATGATATTAGCCCTCTCAGACATTAGCCTGTTCTTTGCACGTAAATGATATATGCTTCAGGTGTATGCATGCATGTGCCAACATGTACATTTGCACTGCTGGTGCTTTTCTTCCAATTAATTTTGTGTATATGCATGTACTTTACTCAGAATGTCAGCGGTGGCAAATTAAACTTGTTCACCATTTCCTTCTATTTGTGTCCTCCTCTGTTGTTGAGGCTTTTCTGGACGGCCAAACACATGGCCTTGTCTGGAGTGTTCTCTGGTGGCCAATGTTTTTCCTCCTTTTCATGCACATATCCTGCATATCTCTGTAGGTTTATAGGCACCCACCTTCCTCCCATCCATCAATAACCATCCATCTATCCATGCACCCGCCCAACTCAACTTTAAGAGACACTGGGCAGTGGGGAAGATGATTATCACAGGCAGATTGAGAGAACGGGCTGGGGGAAACCAGGAGATGAGTGGACTAATAAGCATATGCACTTATTAATCAGGAATGTAATTTATTAATCAGGAATGTAATTAGCTAAATTTTCATTTACTTTGGACCTACAACTCCCATTCAATACAAACAGGAGATTGGAGTTCATACCCCATCAAAGTCAGTTCTATGCTAAGGTGTAATCTTCCTTCCTCTCACATCACTTTCCTGACTCGTTTACCTTTTATAGTGTGAGAATACTGTTTGAAATATAAGGATTCTAGTGTTTACAGTTTAGGCATTTAGCAGACGCTCTTAATCCAGGGCGATTTACAGTAATCAAAGACACAAGATAATACATCATAATACATCTGTGTCTCACCAAAGAACTCCTGTCGGTTCTCTGTAGTCTCTCTGCCCGTGCAGACTCCTGGTTCGTCCTTGGTTTTGGCCACTCCTCCTGCTGAAGCAGTGATGAGTGTTGTCGTAGTAGTAGGTTTGGAGAGAGTGGAGGCCATGATCTGAGCAGATTGCTCTTTCAGCATCAGGCCCCCTAGGAGCCCCTCCCCTTCCAGCGCTGCATCTCTCAGTAAGAGTCGGGTCAGCTCCTCCTGGTACCTGGTTCCTGGAAGGTCCGAATAGCGAGCCCGCTCTCCTGCCTGGCCTGGCTCCTCCCCCCTGGCCCCTGCCCGCTGATCCTCCCACCAATCAGGGCTAGCCCGGTAGCACACGGATGCTGGACTTCCTACCGCGGGCGGATATGAGTGCCGACTGTCGTGGGTGCCCGGCGGCGCCCCTCCCTCCAGGTAATGAGTCCAGGCCTCAGTGGAGGGCACCCCGGGCCTCCCTGGCCCTCCGTACCCAGTAGCAGAGCCCCCTGCCTGCAGGGAGGGGAATTGCTGTTCCCGTGGGAGGCACCCCGAGGCCGAATAGCGGCTGTCGTAACCCAGGCTAATGCCACTGGTTCGGTTGCTGCTGCAGCGGCTCCCCATGGGGCTTCCACCTCCGCCCCCACTGGCAGTGCTGGAGGCGAAGCTGGACCGGGGACTGACCAGCACCGACTCCTGAAGACTGAAGGAAGAGCAGGGGCTCAGGGTCGGCCCCGGGGGGTAGAAGAAGCCTCCTCCTCCTGCGGTCACATCTGAAGGCCTGTGTGGCGGGTGGGACAGAGATGCCGGCCTGGGGGTCTCCCACAGTTCGCTGCCCGTGCTCAGACGTTTGTAGAATAGCGCCTCCTGGAGGGACAGGCGTTTGTGCCTCTCCGGCTCAGGGAGGTACACAGCCTCGGCCGGGCTGCCCACACTGGCCCTCGGTGCAGAGCTGTAGCCCGGGTTGGTGGCGTACGGCGGGGGTCCCGAGAGAGGCGGAGGCTGGGAGAGGAGCTGTTGCCGCCGGACCAGCTGCTGGAGCTCCAGAGAGTAGCGTCGCTGGTTCAGAGAGGCCTTGGACCCGAATGCCCCCGACGGGTCACAGTCCCCCTCCCCCAGGTAACAGGATGCACGTTGCTGAGGGGAGCGCCGTCTCAGCGGGGCTAATGTGGAGGGGTGGAGGGGCTGCTCGGTGTCCGGCGGCACAGCGCCCACTGTAGAGGAAACTGGAGGTGGAGGAGGAAGAAGTTGGGTGGAGGACACTCCCATCCCTCCTCCTCCTCTCCCACTAGGTGGAACACATGCCTCGGTTGTGGTCGTGGAGGCAAGCGAGAACTGGCCAGATCTTGAGGGTGAGGCAGTTGCAGTGCTGGGTGCCAGCGGCAGACCACTGCCGCCCCCAGAGACGCCAACATTGCCATTGCTGTTGTTGGCGTTGTTGGTCAAGTCATTTTTCTTCTTCGAGCTGTTGAATTTCACACTACCTGAGTCGGTTAACTTCAACTTCTCCAACAACTTGCTTATAGCCTGCTTATCCATGGCGACGCTGGTTTGGGTTTCTGCCTGTCTAAACGAAGTCAAGTTTTAGCTTTGGAGGATTCTGACAACTAACCCATTAAGTTAAGACATTAATTACTCAATAAATATCATCTGAGCAGGTGTACAGTAGGACAGTAATGTTCACTACAGCTGTTGAAATGACAGCAATCAGACTTATGTGGTATTTGGGCTGTATCTCAAATCAAATGTTGAAATTAACAGGGAGAGCTACACAGACCTCTATGTACACAATAAATACAGAAGAGATAAATAAAATGTTTAAGACATTTTAGGGTGGTAGCATGACTTGAAGGTTCTCAGAGGCATCTTGTGTGTCCGACTGTGGCAAATCCATAGGGACAGGTAGGCATTAGAAACCCCATTGGATTATTGCACTAATAACTACTACTTCGGCAATCCAACAAAGCAGTGATGACAATAAATAGAAGAACACATCCAGGGCACTTTAAGTGACCTACTATGGTCGTAGATGGTCTCCATTTGCGTCCCTCGTGTCTCTCCACACCTGCGTTGTCTGTGTTGGGGAAGTGATCATAATAGTTAGAAACCTCAGGCCCGGTAAACTTTATCACATTTAACAGCCGTCTTTCATAAATGACTAGTTTCAAATGCTACTTTTGCCAAGCTTTCCCTTCTCTCTCTCTTTTTTATTTTATTTTTTACAATGGCTGAGAGTGGTGTGGCATCGTACACCTTATAGAATGAGTGTCTTCTTATCGGACTGAGAGGGGCTCGCAATGGAGGAACCAGATCTAACTAGTGTGAATATCAAACACATTTAGGTTTGGTAGTCGGAACGTCCGATAAATAAAATTGGCTTATATCACTAACATACTGTGACCCGGCTCCCAACAGACGAATGCTGGGTCAAAATAAAACAATCAAAGTATAGTTTTAAGCCTACATTGTCTGCTAAAGTAAATCCCATCAAGTATGCTTTGAGACACAGACTGTGTAACTTGTAGCGGTCTCCGAAATAACATGATCCATGATTTTACCTTTCTGGTAAAAAAAAAAATAGGCTGTAATAGTCCCGTCCTTGTGCAGTTTGTGCGGTTCTTTAATGGGCTTGTTATCAAGTGCGATAGAAGGAGGAATCTCTCAACACAATGTGGACAACAGAGGCTTATTGGTGGTACAATGCATCGTGGATCCAGTTAGAGATAAGGGAAAGAATCCGTTTCTGCAGGGATAATATTCGACTCATCCGAGTTATGCCATTCATCTCTCGATGAAAGAGTGCTCACTGCTCAGCGAAGGGGGGAAAAAAAGTCCACGGGGCTTTTATCTCACGTCCACAATGAAGAAGAAAACACATCCGTCCTCCGCTCTTCTTCTTTTCATTGCCGTGTTCATGAGAAAAGAAAGAATTCTCTCCTCTACGGAAAAGTTTGTTCATGAACGCATGAATGGAAGCGGATCGCAGTTACATCGTATCAAACCCGGTGCCAGGGCTTCAAACGGACGCGGATTGGAAGTAAATAAATAAAAACCCGTCCAGTCCAGGAGCGGAACACGGTCGACACACAACTAGGTTTCTTTCTTTCTTCTTCCCCTAAATTACTTACTTACCTCCCCCTCTCTTGTCTTTATCAGTCAGCGGTGGCTCGTTTCCCCCACCACTAGGCAGGGCGCCGGGACACCTTTCCGTCCGCCAGCAAATCACTTGATTTCGTCATTCATACGCAAAACTCCTCTCTGATGGATGGATGTCCTGCTCCACTGAGAGCCCTGGAAACCCCAATGCACACTTAAGAATAAGAAGATATATGAGAGATAAGAAGGGATGCATGCTATGTTTCCATTTTTGCAGTGGTGTAAAGTAACTAAGTAGTAACATGTACTTACCCCACGAGGGGGACTGTTACTCCAGTACTACTAGCGTTGTTTAGACAACAGCAGCACTAGCACTACTTAAGTACAATTTTGAGTTGTTTCTACTTTAGTGGAGTATTTCCAATTTTCAGTACTTTTACTTCTACTCCACCACAACATCTCAGAGGAAAATATTATACTTTTACTCCACTACAATTATTTGAAAACTTTAGTTACTAGTTACTTTGTAGATTTTGATTATTATTACAAAAGATACATTAACCACTTCAGCTCTGTATACATTTCGGCCATTTGAAAATAGCTGACCTACAAGCTCACAATGTGTTGCGCAGTGTGTGCTTGTAGACCTGCTATTTTCAAAATATTTTTATACATTTGAAAACTTGTGAAATGGGACATTCTGCATAATGAGTAGGCCTACTTTCTACTTTTGATACCAACACTTTTGTACTTTTACTCAAGTAAATTGTTATTACTGGATTTTTACTTGTAACAGAGTTGCAGTATTGATACCTTTAATAATTAAGTAAACCACTACATTTTTGTACTAATGTACGTGTGCCATTCACTGTAACTAAACCTCATTAACAAAGACTTAAATAACCACTGTAATACATACTACTAATATAATATATATACTAATCAATATTAGAAAACACAATCTCAACAATCATTTAAAATGATTCGGCCCCAGAAGTTGTGAAACATATCTTTCACAATGCGTTGTATTTATTATTTACCTTCAATAAATAGAGACTCTCCAACTAGGACAGGTTATCTTGGATAACTTGTTACACAACTAGCGTTGTTTAGACAACAGCAGCACTACTTTGTTGTACCACCAGCCTGTGGAATGTGGCGGAGGGACACCACCGCCGTGTGGTTCGGTCGGCGGCCGGGGTGAATTTTTTCGGCGTGTATGCGTTCTCCAAGGACGATACAAAGTAAACATTCCGCTACTATTTCAGGCCCTGGCCCGGCCTTTTTCTAGTCAAGCCCCGATTCCACTTAGTTTTGTGGCAGTTAACGGAGGGCCATGTGGGCTACCTGATAAAAGTTGCCCTATAATGTTGTTTAGCATGACTTTGTTTGGATAGTGCTTGTCGTTTTTTGTCTGCCCCGGAGCTGCAGCCATGGAGCGGAGCCCCCTCAGGGTTGCCAAGTACGCCTATTATAAGCGACTTTGGGCTTCTTTTTCTGTTGATTGTATATTGGTGGTTGTGTTTTTTTTTGGCTTGCTTCCAATTCCAATAATTATTATTAAACCCGTGGTTCTCAAGTATGTTCATGAAAATGTTTTCTTCCCAGGGAGTAAATATATATAGTAAATATTCCACATTTTGTTTTAAATAGCAGATCTACACGCTCGTATCGCGACATGTTGTGAGCTTGTAGATCTGCTATTTTCTAAATAGCCGTCAGTTTAAAATGCTCATGTGGCCTAAGTTGCTTCTTCCTAGACCTGGTTGCTTGTTTCTCTCGCAAAACATGGCAACGCGGAGCCCCCTCCCTCCTTTGGCCCTTGCGGTTGACTGGAGTTCCTGCCTCGCAGACTCGCGCGTTCATCTCGGCTCCTCTGAGGCTGCGAGTGAGAACTTGTCTGAAAAAGCCAACAGAGGAATTCTTCACGGCTTAGTGCCGTGGCACACATGATGATATACAAAACACACACACATTTTATACACACTCATCATCTCTGTTGAATTGAAAGAGAGAGAGAGAGAGAGAGAGAGAGAGACGGAGTCATATAATCGATTATAATTAAGAGCCTAATTGAGATTCTCTCTTTGAGCTCGTGTTGCGCGCCCGTGTGAGGGAGAGAATTCCCAAGCTTCAGTGGCGCGGACGTTTACTAAATAAACAATAGGCTATATACGAGTCTACCATTTACACTACAAAAGAATAAAGATACAAAACAGATAATTTTAAGTTTGTACAACAATATGTCATCTATTGCATTGGTACTCAAAGTGGAGTCCGGGAACCTCCAGGGGTCCTTGGGGGTACTTGGGGCCGGGGGTCCCCAGCAAAATTAGTTAACACAATCATTTTAACCACTTTAACCACACATGTGCCCCATGAGTTTGTAGATCTGACATTTTTGAAAAATCATCAACATATGCAAATCTTTGAATATATTCTTCTGGAGGTCCCTGGCACAAGAGATGGGGGTCCGCAGCCGAATACATATCAATTTGGGGGTCCTTGACTTGAAAAAGTTTGAGAACCATAGTCTATTGACCTCTTGAGGTGGGTTGAAGTTGCTACGCGGGACTGTGTATGCGCTATATCGTTTCTGTCATGATAATAATAATTAGGTTGTGATGTCTCAAGTCAATGATCCCTAGAAAGTGATACACAAATAAAACGGTTATGAGTGAAAACTAATTTAGCGAGTGAACAGAGACCCCAAGTGTTTTCTAAAGAAAACTACAGGTTTATGAAACCTGGCTGTTTTATCTCCTGGGTTGCAGTGGTGTAAATTAAGTAACTAAGTACATTTGCTCAAGACTTGAGTAAATGTACTTGAGTCTCAAGTACTGTACTTATAAGTACAATTTTGAAGTACTTTTACTTTACTGGAGTATTTCCAATTTTCAAAACTTTTACTCTACAGAGGCAAATATTACTTTTACTCCACTACAATTAAAAACGTTAGTGACTAAAAGTACAATATTTGCCTCTGAGATGTAGTGGAGTAGAAGTAAAAGTATTGAAAATACTCCAATAAAGTTTTTAAAAAATACCTCAAAATTGTACTTGAGTAAATGTACATAGTTACTTTACACCACTGCACCAGTATAGCTTGCGCACCATCTAGCGGTGAATAAACGTTAGGTGAAGACAACATGGCGGCGCCCATGAAGACGTGCTCTTCAGGTGAGAGGTTATTTACCATTTCACTTGTAATGTGGCCCTAGTAGAGCTACACAATGTTCTACGTTGCTGTGGCTGGCTGTTGAGTTCAACTACTGACTGATGTAATCATCTCTCTGTCTTTACTATATCAGTAAACGGTGTACTTAGCAGCACTGCTAAGTTAGCAGTGCTGCTGGCTAGCTTTATGCTCCACTGTACAGTCCATTTAAAAAGCTACATCTCTAAATACTTTGTCAAGGGTAACCCACACACTCTATTCTGAGCACAATGTATAGCCTTGGAGCAATTTTCATTTGCAACAATTTCCTTACAGCTGAATATAACTACCAATTGTTGGCGTATGTAGTACATACTTTTAGCCTATCAAGATAGTAATGTGGTGAAGAGCAGTGGTGAAAGAAGTACTCACATTTCTTAAGTAAAAGTATCAATACTGCAATGTAGAAATAGTCGTCTGAAATACTGTTACAATGTTAAAAGTACAAAAGTATTGGTATCAAAAAGTACTTATAGTACCAAAAGTATAAAGTACTCATTATGCAGAATGTCCCATTTCACATGTATAAAATTACTTTAAAATGTGTAAAAAAATCTTTTTGAAAGCATTGTGAGCTTGTAGATCGTCTATTTTCAAATGGCTGAAATGTATATGGGCTGAATTATGTATGTTTTGTGATAATAATCCAACTCTACAAAGTAACTAGTAACTAAAGTTTTCAAATAATTGTAGTGGAGTAAAAGTATAATATTTGCCTCTGAGATGTATAGTAAAAGTACTGAAAATTGGAAATATTAACTCCCATAAAGTTAAAAATATCTCAAAATTGTACTTAAGTACAGTACTTGAGTAAACGTACTTAGTTACTTTACACCACTGCAAGATAGTAATATGGTGAAGAGCACATTTCGAATTGTAAAGTGATGAAATCCCCTCCTTTCAGCTTTGAGGCTCTGTAGCAGGTCCATCAGCACAACATGTGCAGTACAGGCTGGAACGAAATGGAGAAAGGAGTAAGTTCACTTGTTAACACAATGTCTATACACAGATTGTTGTCTTATCTGTTAAACATGTTTGCATGTAGTTGGGTTACATGATTTCAATATTCCGACCTAAACATTTAACTGGCTTGTTTATTGTTTACAGACATGGACTAGCTCTAAATGGTTCCCGGTATGGACCTCTGACAGATCTTCCTGATTGGTCATTTGCAGGTATTTTTCCCCATATGCATGTTAGGCTTGTAAGTACGGTGCTACATTAACACCATTTGCAGGCCATGCCTATTTTGTTCTAGTGGCATCCATTGAACCGCTCCTGGCAAGCAATGTGACTTGGTCAAGACCAACGGTCAGTGTTCCTTAGTGCCAATCAGTTTTCATTTCCAAACATTTTTTTTTAATTTTCTTCTGTTTTTTTTATCCATTTTTGGAAAAAAGGAATTTGGCCTTGGCTGGCTTAAAAAAAATCTTTTCATATTCAAAAAAGAAGAGAGGTGATGCGGAAACAAAAGTTCCTATATAAAAAAACATCGGTATTTAAAAAATGTAACTACAAGCATATCATTAATTCATCAATTAATCATTGATTAATTATGGAGAGGACTTGGCCTCCCTCCCTGCTCTGTTTTGAGTGTCTTGCATCCCTCCTGCCTCCCTCCGAGTGTCGTATACCCCCAGGGGGCGCCTGGCCCTTTGGGCAGTTGCAGAAGCCACGATTTTGCAGGCAGAGGAAGGCTGAGTGCAGGCAGGTGGCTGAGGGTGGAGCCCTCTGTCCAGCACAGCTGGTACTAAGTTTGTTTATATCACCAGGGATGCACAGTCCCTGGGCCACGTGGTGGGTGTAGTAGAGGGCTTAAGAGTAGCCTGGCATAGGCTCATAGGGAGCGAGTATGAGAAATCAGAAAATGATTTTGATGCTTTTCACTGTATGGACAGCAGTTGAAACGCAGTCACTGATTGGCCCCATCATTTTCTGATTTCTCATACTCGCTCCCTATGGGCCGAAGTCCAGACTGATACCGGGGAGGAACGTGAGAGTGAATCCACGTTATCAGTCTGGCCAATGCCAGGCTAACCTAAGAGTGGGTGAGCAGGGACGTACGGGGTGCAGCGTGCCACCTTCACCCTGAGCTCTTACAGGCGGACCCAGAGCCCGTCGCCAACACACCACCACAGAGAAATTGCGCCCGCCGTGGGCACAGATAAGACACAGGAGGGGGTCCCTACGAGGGGAATCCCTGGCCCCGAGCAACTTACCGTTTGCTGAGTTGGGTCCTTTGGGCAGACTGAGCGGACCCCACCAGTTTACCTCTTAACGGTTCCACGCTGTTGAACAGATCAACAGCGTGGAACCGTTAAGAGGTAAACTGGTGGGGT
This sequence comes from Gymnoscopelus microlampas, assembly GCF_963454915.1. Classification (NCBI taxonomy): domain Eukaryota; kingdom Metazoa; phylum Chordata; class Actinopteri; order Myctophiformes; family Myctophidae; genus Gymnoscopelus; species Gymnoscopelus microlampas. The sequence goes on along the minus strand of NC_139956.1, from coordinate 20,397,269 downwards.
CCCCACTATTTAAAAGTGCTTTTCAGCTTGCCTTCACAGTACTTGTCCAATATCTGTCTCATTAATTAATTAATTGATTAATGAATGGTACATTTTTAGTTCCAATGGCTTTTATTTTGCTATCAGAACTTTTACTTCTGCATTACCTCTCTTCCTTTTTCAACATGAAAAAGTAAAACTGGACATCAACCAAAGCCAAATCATTTTTTTTCTCTTTTGGAAATCAAAAATTGATAACACCCTCAAATTCTCACTTTTTTTTACGAACTGCTTTTTCCATTTTTGTTTAGAAACTAAAAAGGATTGGCAGGTAGGTACACTGACCAGCAATATCAGACTGGTTACTGACCTAAGGGGAAACATATTACCTTTTTATTTTTGCTTGGGATTCTAGGGGGAATGCCGTTGCATGGATTTGATGTGGGTGTGTGAAATAGGGACTCATGAGTTAGTTTGTAATTTGAGGTCATCACCTGGGCAGTGTTTGTCACTGATGCTTTATGGAAATAGCCCCACATTTCCAGAACTCTAAACCACAATGATATAATGGTTTTAGTTGACATACTTTTAAGATCTTACAAATCTTACTATTTTTCAATCTTGCAGATTTAGAAATAACAGAAACCTATTAAAAAAAAAAGTAATCATATCCATCTCATGATGATTATGTTTGTGGGTGATCGTTTTCTGCTTGTTTCTCTAAACATACAGATGGGAGACCAGCACCTCCAATGAAGGGACAACAGAGAAGAAGACAAGAGAGTGAGGAGTTATCAGTGAGTGGTGGCCTTTTGTCTTTTAACCACATGAACCCTAGCGTGGGGAAAACATCTACAAGGTCACAACGCATTATGACCTTGTGTAGATCGTCTGTTTTCGGCCAAGAGATTTGGTGTAGAGGCACAAAAGTTAAAGCCAGAGTTAATGTGGCATCATGGGTGCCGTCTGGGGATTATGGCCAGTTAAAATGCTCCCCCACCCATGGCACGATTCAGCCTACACATCTGTGTATTGGCCGCTCTGAGCACTGTTTCTCTCTAACGGCTCTGTGACAGTGAGAATAGCCCTTTCAAACTGACTGAGCGCCACAACAACACCAGGTGAAACTAATCAACAACTGATTGATGTGTAGGCAACAGAACAATAGCAGAGAAGACAACTACCCGTTTTGCATAGAGACACTTGCATCAACTCCGTCATGTAGCTGCTACACATACAGAGATAACAGAGAAGAGAGTAGTTGAAAAATGAATGAGCCAAAGCAAGGGATTTTTTTCAACATCAAATTATTAGTTTCATGGCGGTGTGTCTGGGGGTTTAAAGAACATTCTTGGGATTTGACACCTTTAGGTAGGTTACCACATCTCCGAAAGTGTAAAGGTTAGCCTATTGAAATGTAAATTGTTGAACAGTTCAAGTTTCTCTCTGTGCGACACTACATTAAGTTAACCAGGGATCTCACCCATGTTTAGGCTATACACGCACCATTGCAAAGTGATGATGTTATGTTGTTTAGACTAAAAAGGAGTGCTTGAGCTGTTAAGCAAATAAAGGTATCTTTATAACTCTGCACTCCTACAGGTGAAAAATCTCCATCTTTTTAACTCTGCACAACTATTTTATAAACAGGCAATGTTTCATGGAGTTCTAACTAGTAGATTTTCCCTTAAATAGACAGTAAAATATTTGTTTTAAAATCGTGACAGCCCTACCCACGTCGTTTATCAATCCTGCGGCTCTGTGTGGCATTTAGTCATTCTGTCTGTCTTTCAGAGACGTATAGTGATGCTGAGCACAGAAATGGATAGAGGGATTGAGGCATGTGCCAAAAGACAAGAAGAGGCCAAACGAATGGAGGAGCGCAAGAAGTCTCTTCTACTCAAACCTAAAGGAAGTCTATTGCTGAAGAAGTAGTCTGTCTATTATGAACACATTGTGATGGTTATTATGAACAGATAACAGATATCTCGCTAATTGTTGGTATACTTTCCCTGGTTCTGTTTTTTGTTGTTGTGTGTGTATATATAATGTTTGTGAAATAATTAAATTAAGTATTATACTTTAATGGTTGTCTTTTATTATGTCTTTACTTAATGTCTCTGTTCTGCCACTAGAATGCAGCATTTCACCATTTCAAAGGAATGTAAGTCTTCCGCCATTTTGTCTAGTGGTGGACTCAGAGAGGAGTATTGTGGAGGCTGGCAGAGGAAGGGAGGGGTTGACAAAAATAATGAATCACTGATTCAAGCAGTTTTGTGTGAGTGAATAGGAGGGCGAATGCACACCTTGGTGTTCTGTTCTTGGTGACTTAAAATGCTTAACTAGGATTTTAGGATGACTGACCACACGTCACCGCACCTCAGTCAAGCACTGTTAAAAATCGATTGTGTCAAGATTATATTAAAAATTATTGAAGGCAAAAACAGTGGATACATCTTAATATGGTGATCATTTTTTACTGTATAGAACACATGAAGGAGTAGCAAGTAACTTTTAGGGGGTGTTGTTTTAGTTCGAAAAACAAAAATTTGAGACTGAGCAAGACCTGCAAAATGCAGTGTAAAAGAAAAGCTCTACTTGATGTTAATGGCAAAACTCGGCATTAAGGACTACATTTTTGGAGGGTATGCACTGAAAAAAATAACTGGTTTATAAAATGTGCGTCCTGCCTGGAAAGATGATTAAGTGAATGTTGCCATGGTGAGGGAGGATTAATATCTGAAGTGATCCCACAGGCATGTCCCTATGTCAGCACGTGGTAGGCTACTGTATTCTACTCATCTAGGATCGTGGACCATGGTCTACAGACGGTCTCTGTCAAAGACAAGACGGGTCCACGGTCAACTCTGAACTGAACAGTGCCAAACTGATCCCCAGGTATTTCAAGTGTGGAGTTGTGGTTTATTGTTTAGTGGCTGTAATGATTTTACTTTAACAGAACTTACAGTGTACAGAATTTATTCTGGTCCCAGGTGGAGGTTGCTTTTACTGCTTCACCCAGCAGATGACTGCTCAGATGTCTCAGATGATCACACACGTACGTGTGTGTGTGTGTGGGGAGAGGGTCAAACCAGGCGACTTCACAATTATCAGGCAACCTCTCCCACTCAGCTATACGGCCTCCCCCAGTACAATAGTGTGTAGGGCTGAGATCATTGACCAGGTCCTGGCCCCTAGTCACTCAGTGTTAAAATCACACCGTATTTTACTGTGTTCTGTATGTAGAGAGGCTAGTGTGATCAACTGGTGTTTAGGGGACTTTTGATCTTTGTGCCTAATGCATTTATGTTGTAGAGAAACATTATGCAGACTTAGTTTTAGCCGTAAAGCAGCTGGACCTTTGTTAAGTCAGCACTAATTAAAGTGTTACACTTAGAAACAGACTATTTAGAAAGTGAGGTAAGGCTCTGTGCTGTTCCCCCTTTCTCTGTACTTTTTCACCATTTCTCTCCCCGTCCGTCCCTGTCTTTCACGTCTTTCTCCA
>NC_139956.1:20341285-20388785 GCF_963454915.1 Gymnoscopelus microlampas | reverse complement strand
CTGTCCAGCAGGACTCCAAATGACAATGTACAACAACAAATAAGGTCAATATAACTTTACCAGGAGAACAATAATAACAATAACCATAGTTATAATAACAATAATAATTATTCATAGCATTGATAATAACTAAAAAACTGAACATTATTGTTTGAGACTGTACCGCAGGTAATAAAACATTTGAATAAGCAGCCCTGGCTTTCTTGGTTGATCGATAATGAATGCATTGGAGTTGTGTAGAAAATCTTCGACTTGTGAGCTCTTTATTCCCCCATCATTTGACTGTTTACACTGAAGGACCGCTCTCCTTTCAAGTCTGAAAGATTTAGGATGCAGTTATGTAGTTGCACAGACATCAAGATGGAAAATACCTTTAGAAAATATACCATATTTGGTACCACCGAGGTCATCTTCATTATTTGACACGTTTAAGCTGGTGTGGAGGGTAGGAGGTGCTTTTCGATCACTGTGACTTCTCATTCAGCCCTGAATCAATCAATTCAAATTCTGCTGAGTGTGGACAAATTCACTCTATCCTCGCCTGAAAAGTACTTGCCATGGGAAGTTCCACCATGAATATTTGAAACAAGAGGCATTTGGTAAATGTACCTCTGTCTGTGCCAACACTGTGCGTAAGGGGTGTGTATTATATTCAACCCCATCCAATGCTCCACAAAGGAATAGTGCTTGAACGCAGTTTATAGGACCACTGTCCAAGTACCTGTGAGAAGTGAACACTTATAAGGAAATAGGGGAAGGGAAACCTCTTAGTGGTAAAAGGGAGAAGGAGATATTGGAGATTTTCCATAGCTAAGGTACAGAGCCAATCTCCTATTGAGACAATGGGTTTCAGAGCAAAAGCCCATCTGGAAACAATCAATTTCAGCAAGAAAGTTATATTGAGACAATGGACTTCAGAGCGAAAACCCTCATAGGACATAATAATCTTCAGAGCAAATCTGTTACTCAGGCAGAGAAAACAAAATGAAACTTTATGGGAATGAAAATACATGTCAGGCAGCAGTTCAGCTGGAGTCGTCAAGTTAAGATAAAAGGAGGGGTGTTTTTTCTTTTTTTAGTTTCTTTTTAAATCTAGAAAGGGAAGAGAGCAGAGGAGGGACGGACCAAAAACAAGATTCTTAACAGATGGATGTCAAGTCACCCTGTCGACGCTGACAATTCTTTCCTGTCTGCATGTGAGCGGGTCTGTCTCTAATCTCAGAACACAGAGCAATTACATGTAACATGTTAACATACAAATACACATTTCCTGATTCAGCTTTTAGTCCAACTTTCCCTTCTGTGGCATAATATAAACCACCCATGCCCTGATTCGTCAACATCCTCCTTCTTCCATTCCCCGGTGCTTCTCTCGTTTTACTGGTTGTCAAATGTGGGCTCTTTTTCCAACCACACCCTCCTCCACCTTCATTCCATCCCCTCCCAGGCTTTCATCCACTTCATCCAGTGGCCTTTCTCTGTCTGTCTGTGTCTCTTTCTCTTTCTTGCTTTCTTTCTGTCCGTCTGCTGGCAGTCTGTCAGTCCCCTGCCATTGTGTCTACACCTTGTCCAGCAGAGATCTCTGGCAGTAGAGGAGGCGTCGAGGCGTACCGTACTTCCTGAAGAACAACAGGGCTCCCAGAGTGACGACCACGAGCACCAATAGGAGCAGGGGGATCACAACGGCCTCCGGGCCCGCACCGCCCTCTGATTCGTCAACCTCGATGATGATCACTTCCTCTTCCCGGCCCTTCTTGGGCTCCTCGCTGTCACAGCCCATCCAGTCGCTGAGCACTGACTTGGGGTAGCCGGCCTCTACCTTCATGTACTGGTTGTTGAACTTCCAGTACTTGTTGGCTTTGTAGAAGTAGGTGTAGGCTGGAGTGAAGGATAGAGACGGTGTTAATTATGTCACTTTTAAACAGCAGCCCAAACACAATGACATTGCATGCTAGTAAGACACAACATAGAGCTACAGTGACGTCTTTATGTAGGCCGACCCAACATCGGTTTTTCATCACAGCTATCCAATGGATTTTTTGCATTGGGTTTTGAATAAAATATAATAATAATAATAATACTCACAATTATACTCAAAACAATACTAATACTAATAATAATCATTTAAATTAGTTAATCTCCACAAAACAACAACAACACTATTTACAATTTCTTCAACCACATACTGTAACAGCTTCACGATTGAAATAGATATAAATATTAGAACTTATTTCAACCCTAAGCATTGGAAATCTGTTGAGAGAACCTGTTGGGAACTCACTGCCAGGTTTTAGACAAACTTCATAACAAAACATTTAGCAAATGATCTGTTGGAAGATCGAGAAGAACACTTACATCCATCTTCACTCATGACGGCCGCTTTGATGTTGTCTGGTGCCCCGTTCCACATGCTGATGGGCTTAGGATAGTCTTTGTCCACTGTACGAGTCTTCTCATTGAAACGGAAGTACCTGCAAGTATCAAAAAGAAGGATGTTTATTGACAAAAGCAAAGCATTTGAAGGGAAATACATTATATAGGTGTGTTGTCATGAAAAGAATGTGCATGGGCACAATGTTCCAGGGTGGATGAAGTTGCTCAATTTGAGATGGAATAAAGGATACAAAGGAAGGAGTGTGACTCTTAAGACATTGGATGGGGGACACTATATTTACAGTATATCTTGCAGTAGATAAGCACTGAAAGAACAAGCTACGGCTAGGATAACTAGTAACCAATAAACAAAAGAGAGATACCATCAGTATGCATTGCAACAGGAATGCAAACCTCTCATCAGCCATCTGAACATCTCATCAACCATCTACTACCATTCTTTGAGACATACGGGTACTGGGGCATGGCCTTGGCCAACTCCACCATTGTCTTGGAGGTGCACACAACAGGTATCAGCATTGCGTTTGTGAGACGGATCGTACACAGTGGTATATTTTTCTGTCCTAGCACAAGATTATGGTAGATTGTCATAGTGCAGGGACCTGCAACAACCACTATGTAATGGAAAATGAAGACAAGACATCTAAATATTTATTTTTCAAGTTCCTGAGCCATGAAAAGGAGCAAAATCCATGCAAGTAGCAAATTTGTTTGCAACTTTGTTTGTACCTCCAACAAACTCCACTCTGATTTCCTTGCCCTATTTGCACATACTAGAATGTGACGTCAATGTAGCTAAAAGAAATGTGAGCACAGATATTAAAATGGTTTACAAAAATGTATGTTTCCCCTATAAATCTTAAATAGGAATCAGCCTAAACTGCTTGAAACAGGATCAGATGAATAAAATACAAGAGAAACATCTGCTCTTTGTTCCAAGTCTAGTTTACCTGGACCACGTTGGCGATAGCCAGGTTTGTGAACTCAAGTTTTGGTTAAATTAGTACTCCGGAGACTGAATATAAAGGAGTGTGTCATGGATAGACAATGGACTCACTTGTTGCCTCTGAAGAAGTAGGTCTGTCCTGTAGGGGTGTAGAAGAGAGCAGCATCCATCTTGTCTTTTGGTACACCTGTGCCCAGTTCCCTCAGGTTCTTGGGAGAATCCTTCTCTATACTTGACTCAGTAAATGCCCAATACTTGTCACCTGGAGAGAGGAGAACAAGGGCAGCATTCGATAGTGGAAAGAGAGATGGAGAGGAGAAGAGAAGAGATCAGAGAGAGAGAGGAGAGAGACATTAAGTGGGGACCAGATGTTAATAGTAACATGCTACTTCCATCTCTTGCCAGCAATGATGTAATGATCCTAAATCTGGTTCCAATAGTACACCCTACCCTTGAAGAAGATAAACTTTCCATCATCCCTCTCATAGGCTGCATTGATGTTGGAAGGCAGACCTCTCCAGAAGTGACCAATGGGCATGGGGTATCCCGGGAGGACCTTGTTGTTACGCACACGCCAAAGCCACTTGTCCTGTTAAAAACCACACACACACACACACACACACACACACACACACACACACACACACACACACACACACACACACACACACACACACACACACACACACACACACAGTGATAATCTCTGTCAGTTTGGAAAAACAAAATCCTACATCATCACCATTTATTCCAGAATGTAAAAGTGTTACTTAAGGAAAAGAAAGGATTTCTGTGTGTGGAGATCATTGCTTACCTTGAAGACGAACATCTCCCCTCTGAGGATAGCAATGGTATCGAAATGTCCCTCACAGATGTCTGGGCCATGCTCGGGCCTGTCTGGGACTGAAGGCTTGGTGGGCCTTGGGGGAGGTGGAGGGGCTCCCGACTTAGTCCCTGTGGGAGACATTGAGGGAAGGTATAGGATGAGACCCATGAGACACATTTCTCATAACACAGAACCACAAGGCGTATTTCAAAATGTGTCGCTGCTATGCTGAGTTTGTCAGTGTCATGTGGGTTTGGGATAAAACAACAACACTGTGTATCAGTACAATGAAAGTAACAACATGTGGGATTCTGCGTGCGGTTTAGCTGAGCACAGGCCGTGTTGGGGAGAGTTTGTTGATGAGAGTACGGCTTAGATATCCGAATGGCATTCCAGAGGCACGGCCACAACGGCACACACACACCACTGTTTGCCGTGGTGAAGGAACGTGCCAGCAGACATTCAGAGGTTGTTCGCCAAAATAATATTCTACAATCATCTCAGAGAATGACCCACCGTAGATGGCCTGGATGCCTCTACGGTCGTCCTCTGGGAGCTGGAAGTTTTCAGTGTCCATCCACTGGTAGAAAGGGGCCATGATGGCTGAGGGGTTGTTGGAGTGCTCCAGACCCAAGGCATGGCCCAGTTCATGTACAGCAACCAGGAACACGTCATTACCTAAAGAAAGAGAGCGAGAAAGAAATACAGATAGACATGGAGACAGTCAGAGAGGGCAGGAGGAAATTGCAGCGCATTAAAGGCAACCTAAACCTGCAAACCAATGTCTAGACACATTGCATTGCTAACGGTATGATTACAACAATTACAGACTTCCAACAACGCAGTGAAAACACTCACACGCCTTTGCTTCCTCATCTGAGAGCCCGTAATACTTTCATACCCTAACCCCCCTCCCCCCCCCCCACCCCCCGACACTACCCCATCTGTCCATTTTCTTACCCCCCTGGTCGACTGGTCCAGTGGTCCAGGGTTCGGCGAGGTCAAAATGCGTGTCGCCCCCTATGCCATTGCCGGGGAAGTACGCGTGAGCCAGAAAACCACCCTCGCCATCGAACGGTGTGCTATCACCGTGGAAGCCCTCTGCGAAGGAGAGCATGATGTCGGCGAACTTGTCCACCTTGTCCCTGATGTGGCTGTAGGGTATCTCTCTGAAGGTGAGAGGAATCATGACCTCCCATACGCTGAAGGCCTTGCGGATGGCTTCGAACGTGGCACGCTCCCCGACCTTGGGCGAGTAGTTCTGTATGCTGTTGCAGAGAGTGGAGAGAATTAGAATTAAAGCCAAGGAGGCAAGGATTTAAAGTTTTGACCAGATAGTGTGTCGACCACATAATTACAACGTTCCTGGTTCGATTGTGGCTGGTTGCATGTCTTTCCCCCTCCCTGCCCTTCCTCTCTTCCTGCAGTCCGATTTATACTTTGTCGTATGACAGTGTCGTGCAACGAGAATAGCCGACAAGCTCACAGCTTGTAGCTTCTAGGTCTGCCATTTACGGTGTGCAACACCATCATACAACACAGCATACATTAGATATCTTCCCTCTAAATAAAGCATGGGCTGCTTAAAAAATAAGATTAAAAAAGGAAGAAAGCTGGTTATCTAAGCATGGAATACATGTACTGTAAATCCAAGGGGTTTTACGGTGTGGTGCCTAAGGGGGCGAGCCATCTAGAAGAGCATTTGACCGTATGTATGTATTGTAAACATTTTCCACCCAATTTGTATGTGTGTCCATGGCTAATCTCGCAAACCACAACACCATTGTGCAAAATTAATCTTCTTGTGCCAGCAGGCCGAGGAAGTAAGTTCCTGACAGTTTTTAGAATCCGTCAACATCAAGCATGTTTTTTTTGTGAATTTACAATGCCAGTCCAGGCTTTGACCAGCCTGGACCCGCTGGAGGCTACTCTGTATGTATGCACCATATCATCATCAATATGACAAGATATAGTCATATTGATGATGTCATAACATCATGATGTTGTTGTTCACAAACAGCCCACATAGTAACTTGCTATCCATTATAGCTACAGATTGTTATTAGACCCCATCTTGTTTTGCATTTTCAGATAAAAGGGACGATTCACTGACACTGTCTTAGTTATAATACAATAATTCTGATTAATTTGAGGAACTCATAATGGTGATGATGTACTGAGGGTGTGTTCTGACCTGAAGGTGACCTCGCTCTTGTCCCACTTCAGACCCTGGATGGCGTAACGTTTCCTCCTCAGATTGCTCTTCAGCTCCGCGCCAAACTTATCTGGCACGCCACACCGCGGCCGACTCATCGCCCTGGAAACAGCAAAAGACAGTTGTCAACTACAGTATATGCAAATGTATTTTCACATATAGTGTGTGTTCACTCAATGGTCCAAAATGTAGGACTATTGTCTTTGGCTGTCTTAATTATTTATTCAGCTTTGGCGTGCCTGATGTCTGCTCCTCGTTTTCCTCACTTGAAAAACGTGAGTTTTTTTGTTCGAACCCTTTACCCACTGGAAAAGCATGGGCTTTACTCACTCTATTGTGTTGGCATCTACGGAACCTGTGACTGTAAGGCCATAGAACCTCTGCATAGCTGATATCGCCGCAGAAATGGATTTGGGAGAGCGGATGGCCTGGGCACGAACATCACCAGGAGACAGGTAGCCAAACTTCTGTAACCATGTCTGGATAAAGGAGAGAGAGAGACAGAGAGAAGAGCAGAAAGATCAGACCTTTTCATTTAGAGATTGGCGAGTTAGAGGCCATTTTGAGGCCATGATCATCCAGTTAGTCTGTGCTGACTGCACACCTGTATTTCTGCACCAGACAAATAATCTAACTACAGATTACATTATGTAAACAAAAACACATCCACAGCAGAGCAGTGTTTCCTGCTATCATTTGACCGGGGCTGGTGTGTTTACACTCCCAAGAGGTTCACTGACACAGAATCAAAACATGTCCTTGGCTTCAGGGGAGTGTTTCCCTGACATGATCTAAATCACTGTTTGCCAAACAGTGGGTCGGGACCCATGTTTGGGCCGCAAATACATTTTTATGGGTCGCGAGTAAATATAACTATTTTTTTGTTTCCTACATACGTTCTTTTATAAAAGATTTAAAAAAGTTTACACAAAAAAATCTCCCAACTTTTTTCAAAAGTATTTCATGAATAAAATGAAAAAATCTAATCATTTCCATAAATACATTTAAAAAAAGATTGGGACGCGCTGTGAGCTTGTAGATCTGCTATTTTCACTAGCTTGGGTTCTGGGCAAAGTCTAATTTCTCTTTTGGGTCTTGAACGAAAAAGTTTTGGAACCACTGATCTAAATGCTGCTCTTACCCCAACAACATTATCTTCACTCAAGGATTCTGCATTCAACACTGCAGTTGAGACCAGTATGACACTCACAAGTCCAGATTGAACAGTAGCCTATATTATCTAAAGATAATCACAATGTAAAAATATACTCTATGGAATGTGCTTAACTGTAGGAATGTATTTGCTCATACATGTAAATTGCTGTAAATTACACTGTATGGTATATTTATGAATTGCACAAGCATGTAGGCTACATTCACTGGCTAAAATTACAGATGCTCCCTTCCCGTTAGACCCTGAAGTTTGCCTCTTAGGGAATTTCACTACTATCAGTGCAAATCTAAGAAAACACAAAATTAAATGAATAGAGGTGGCACTTGGAGTTGCTAGGAAATGTATTGCAATAACATGGAAGTGTGACTCCCCCCCTCCTCATTGCGAGATGGTTCTCAGAAATGAATAGTTGTGTTCGTCTTTAGAAGATGACTTATCTTCTGAGAAATGGGTTTGACACATTTTTGAAGATTTGGCAACCTTATTTGGATTGTATGGAAACGTTGTCCCTACCTGTATCAGAGATGTTATAGGTTGGTATCTACAGTTATCTCAGTCTAGATCTATTATTTATTGAAGCTACAGTACTTAATGTATAGATTTGTCTCTTCTTGTTGTTCCTTTTCTTTTCGTTTTATCTGTGCTGTCCTTTATGTATATGGGTTTGTAAGTGGGGAGGGGGGAGGGATGTCGGGGGGAGGGGTGTATGTGTACTTTGTTTTGTGAAAAAGGAAAAAGAAAATATTCGAAAAAGAGCAAAGAAAAAAAAGCATGTTGGCTACATTACATTTTCCAAAGCAACCTCCTCCAAGGGGCTTCAAATCAACAGAGGTATAATAGCGGCATTTCTACCATAGAACATGAAACTACCGTAACACAGTAGTCCAGGCATTTACGCAAGTCAACAACCAGGCAATTAGATATATTAATCATCATACTGTAAATAATGTAAGCATGGAGTAATACAAGTGTTAAACATTCTTATCTTCTCAAATAAATAATTGCATATTGGATCTGTAGTGTCACACCTTTTATCATAATGACCCCAGACCAAATAAATAAAAAATATACAATTCCCAATATACAACTAAAATAACAAAAACAAGATTGGTGGAACCGGCTACATCTCAACTAATTAATGGTTATAATTAGGTCCAGCTGCTATTCAGCCAGCTCTTTATGGAGAACTTGAAGTTAATGATAGAGCTAATCGACTTAAGGCACTGTACTGTAAGTAAACAGACACACACCCGTTTTTATACACTTCAGCAAAACGAGTCCTTTGACTCCTTTCCCATATACCTTTGAACTCAGGCAGATGTTGGACAATGATGCACCATAAAACCTCCACCATGATTTAGTACCAATTAAGTCCAATCATCCCTGGAACAGGAATTTATAACATACGGGCAATCGGGCATTCACCCATCAATAAAACATTCTGATGATACAGTGTCCCTGGCTATCATGGTAGAGGTTATATGGTGCATCATTGTCTTTCTCTTTTACTTTCTACCCTTATCTTTTACGGTCTGCTCATAACGTGTCGCATCCGCGACACATTGCGAGCTTGTAGGTCAGCTATTTCAGGCGTGCGACGCCACCGTGTGACGGAGCATAAACTAGGCAAGTGTTTCCCCCAGTGTTCTCTGGAAGGCATGTCAGCAACAACATAGTGACCAACTGAGAAGTGTTAGTTAATGGTTCACCATACTGGTGAGTCAACAGAAGGAGGGGCTAGGCTACTTGTGTGAACCTGTGTGTTTGTCAGGAATCAGGATGCGAGAATGTGGGAGTATGACGGTTTACTTACAGTACAGTGCTTGTTTAAACATGTCTCTGACTCTGTCTCTGATACTGTATGTGACGGGGAGAGAAGATGGTCAAAAGAAACAAAGACAAATATGTTTGTGTGTGCATTTGTGGGAACTCAGCAGTTTGTGCTTGCACAACCAATGCCAAGTTGACTAAACAACAAAACCGAAATAGTTTGGAAAACCAAAAGCATATTAATCCCGAGCTGGATCCCTGAACGGGCATGTCAGGCCTTGGCCCAGTGGCCCAAAGGTCACGGGGACCCTCTAGAAAATTGGGCTAAACTGATACCCACTGTTCCAGAGCCCATTCTATGAACAGGCAAAGTAGGCAAGTACCTGGAGCCCCCAGAGACCACGAGGGCTCATTCAAAATGGTCAGAAGGGACTTTTTGTCCCAACTCCCAACACTCTCAAGAATTGCCTCTGCACACAGAAGGCTAAATATTTAGTTTTGCTGTACTTTCTGGTTGCCCTGGGCCATCTGTATCCTGTATAACAATTGATTGTTGTTGCATATGGCCAATGCATTCTCACACCCAATGCGTCAAACGGGTGGACAGATTTGACCATGCAGCACACGTTTGATGTGACGGGACATCCCATCATATTGCATATTGATGAGGATGTGATGATTAACGATTCTCTGCCTATCGTTATGCAACTTCAATGGTGCTGAGTCGGCAGAAGCTTACTTCGCACCACTTGGAAGTTGGCATGTCCACTTGATCGCTTGGTTTGTTAAAAAAAAAAGAAGCAATTAGCAGTTGTGAGTGAGAACGGCACTCCTGCATTCAGTGTGGGCTGGGAGCGTTGAAAAATGACAGGGGATCCCATGGTCAGATGTGGCACCAACTCGTCACCATAGTATGATTTGACAGTGCGAATATGTTGTGGATGGCAGGTCACTACAGTAACACCTGATGTACGTAATAGTCACAGGCTACCTTGGGTCATCATTATCTACTGTTACTGATTTCCTATACTGCCTGATGGTTGAAGACCCCCTGTCCCTTTTGCACTGTACACGGAGAGAAGGTCCTTTATGGCTGTGTGTGTTTTGTGTTATCCCATAAGCCATAACTATTGGCAGTTTTAACAACGTTTTCCTTGCCAATGTCTATCACCATGTTATGCCTTTGGCTGCCACAATCTAAACTACTGGATCTCATTAATGGAAATATGAAAGTTATGTAAACTTTCTTTACAATTTAAAAAGTGGATAAAGTTTAGGTGGTGGGTTTCATCCCAGCTGATGAATGAAAAACCTGTTCCAGAAACCTTTTCTGGTTTCTGGAGCATGAAAATGGGCTATACTGTATTTTTGTCACATAAATAAAACAATGACCTGTAGGCCTTCTTAATAAGTGACACATTTAAATTGATATGTTATTGTAATAATGCATTAAAAAGGTATTATGACATGTATTGTACACCGGTGATCGCCTTTTGTGCTAATTGAGAAAGGTTAGCTATGGATTGCAAACTACAGAACAGAAAAAAAGATGATTGAGTGCAGGAGTGGACTGGAAACAAATCAGCCATGGAAATTTTATTGCAGTGGCCCTCATATTTATTATTGTTTTAAAATAATAAAGTAGTGAAAGTACATCAACCAACTGATCAGACAGTCTATCAAATAGATACAAACTAAAGGGCCCCAACATGATAGTCTACTCTACACTGTATACCTGTAGCAGACTCTACAGGGCCGTGTACATGAGGGAGGGCAGGTGATCAAGAAAAAAGGGCACTCACCAACACACATTATTCCCACTCTGCCCATTCTGCTGTCATCCATAATCACATTTCAAATGTTCTATTCTCATAAATATGCACAAATATGTCTCATATAACTGTCTTATTTGATTTCTAAAGAGGGTCTATTGTAATTTGAGGATTTGAGGATTTGAGCACCAAATGATCATCTGGGCTTCCTGCAGTTTGAGGCAAAGAACATGATAAGGTTCCTCTTTGCTTGGCCGCTGGTGATGAGCAAAGAACATTTGTGGCCAATCTTCATACAGAGACATAGTTGGGAAAAAAAGATGAACTGGTGTGGACATCCAACCCAAATGGGTTCAGGTGATGTCAATAGGATGGAATTACTTTATTCCTGTGATAACTAGTATCAATATGAGGGGGGTCACGCCACATTGTGTGAGTTTTGGTAGCAGAAAAAACGAACAAACAATAATAACAGGTCGGGGGCCCCTGAGGCAGTCTCAGATCCAGGGGCCCATGGACTCAGGATCTAGCTCTGATTAAACCTCATCTTTGAACTGTTACATTACATTGTAGCAATGCTATATACGTATAAAAAACGTATAAAGCTATAAACCCAGTACACTCCCACACTTATGCTAAGCGAATAAATAAAAAAACACGCTTGACTTTGTTGTGGGGTCATAAGGAGAGATGAGAGAGAAGCTGAATGCCCCAAAAAAACAACTGCTGGATCTCAAAGCACTGACTGATGTCACGGTGACCCAGATCGCAACAGACAACTGGAGGTGGTAAGTGGACTTACTTTAAACAACATCTGCCTTACTGAATGTTCAATTTTGATATCTCTGTCTTGCCCGCTCTTTGTAATATTAGAGGAGTCAAACAGGGAACCTCCAGTTCAAACCTGCGGTCTTCCATGTCCACCAAAGCCATCAGAAGCTGATTCTTTCCCTTTGAAATGGGAGACTAGCCCGGTTTCTCCACTGCTTCGTGCTGGTGACCTTAAGATGGACTGTCGGAAACAGAGACGCAGCAATTTACTTTTGCTTGGAGAGCTGCCCTTACATCTGCATTCAAGGTGGAAACACATCTTTTTCCCCTACTATCCGCCTGATGGAGTTCTGCTTGCTGCAGACGCAAACCCTACATGAATGTGTTTCCATATTTGTGTATGTATCTGTGAACCGTACTCAGACACTGGGTGTCTCCATTTCCCCCCTTTTTTTAAACCACAAATTAAGTCAGTGGAATTATCCAGAATTCCTGCGTTAGAATCCTCTAAACCTCAGAGATGTCAGTCTTGTTCCAGGGTTATCGTTCTCCTTTTTTTTCATTAGTCAACCCCATTCAAAGACGACATGCAAGAGTGCAAAGAAAAGAAGAAGAGGTAATGAAGGAATGGAGTATATGCGAGAAAGGGGGGGGGGGGGGGGGGGGGGGGGGTGGAAGCTAGTAACTGTACAGTAATACCAGGTCATAGTACCTGGGAACACATAGCCCCTGTCTAGTAATGCAAGGTCATAGTACCTGTCCTGGGTACACACAGCCACTGTAGAGTAATGGTCAGAGTACCTGGGTAGGTACACACAGCCACTGTAGAGTAATGGCCATAATACCTGGAGGTACACACAGCCGCTGCAGACAGGAGCTGTGTTTAGGCAGAGAAAGAGGCTCATTTATGCAGCGAGTTGACCTGTAACTCAATCCTGCTTTCTCCTTCACTACAAACACTCCACTGGCCACATTTGCTCATCTACTTCATTTTACTGGCCTCCTGCTGCCTCTGTCTGCACAGTTAAATCCTCCATGTCAATATAACTTTGAGAACGTAAAAAATGGACCCAATCCATATCTACATTCTCAAAGTTGATTTAATACTTTTACTCTCTACGTCTCTCTGTTTCTACCTGTCTTGCTCTCTCCTTTTCTCCCTCCTCCGCCTGTTCTTGTTCCCACCACCCCTCCTTCCCTTCCCATCCATCCCACCGTCTGACTGCAGCCTTGTGTGCGCTCGCTGTGGCTCCGGTGCGGTGACGCGTCTGCCTCTATAAAAACACTCTCCGCTCCGCTGGATGAAAAGTTTCCCCTCCTCTGCCGTCAGGCCCCCTTGCTTTTCCCTGCCGCTCCTACCAAGTTATCCCTCCCCCGCCACCGTTCGGACGCCAGGTATCCCAACATGCACTGCTCCCCCTCGAACCCCCCGGCAGCCACAGTCAAAGGTTCTATTTATCGTGTCTTGTACATGGCCGGTATTGTTGGCCTCGGGGTAGCTAGGTAGCTTAGCTGCAGAGCTCTGTGTGGTCAACGGACTGGCTGGACCCACGAGGCGGCTGCTGTTTTAGTAAACAGACCCCTGGGTCTGTGCAGTGTGTGGACTGACGTGTGGTCCAATGGTATAATGCACAGACGTACAGACGGGGCCAGCGTCATGCAAATGTGCTGGAAAAGGTCAGTTCAGTGAAGTTGTGCAATGTGCACGTGGGTACACTGTATGTATGTGTTGCAGAGGATGATCACTTAAAGCCTAATTTCAACGACCATGTCCTTCACTGATTTTCAACTGAATAATGTGACACATCACACTTATTTTGCAGCAAGACACGGCCTGTAAATTAGGCTTTAGACTGAGGAGGTAGGACTACAATCACAGTGACCTTGTTATCTTAATTCAGGGGCCAACGAGTCACGACTATGCTCCCTCAAAGGGTTGGGATTGGGGTTGGGGTTAGGGTTAGGGTAGGGGTTGAGGTAACAATGGGCTGAGGGAATATAGGGCTGATGGACCAGGTAGGATATACGCTTCCTATTTAACTGGTAATTGTATAGGGAGGGGGGTACAATTTAATACCTAATAAAAGAGTTGTGTGTACTACTCTAAGAGAGGATGTTGACCCAGCACGCACACTGACAGTGACTTGTCACTTGCAGCCAGCTTGTGTGCCTTGCTAATGTAGCTTTGAGGAACTGTGCTGCTAAAAGAATAATGGCTGCTACTCTGGAAACAATTTCACAATTTGTCAACTTCACAATCCAACAAAAACGTTTTTTGAACAGTTTAGACAATAAATAGGCCATGCAGTTGCTCAGTACTGATTAATTTCATATTTACAACAGCTAAAAGTGTATTAACAGTATCCGAGAGCTTCTTCCATACAGGGAAGTCATTTGAACTAGCCCCTGCTAGTTCAACATACTGTATTGTGAATAGAGGGACTATCCATGCTTCAGCTGACGGACATTGCAAAACTGGTGCCTCTCAGAAATGGGATGAGTGATCTGAACAAAAACAAATTGTCAATTTATTAATGGTGCAAAAAAACAAATACTTTGAAGACAGGTGTCTTTATCAGAGTCCTTTTTAGCATGACCGTGTGCTTCAGAAGAACTCATTTATTTTTGTGTCGAAACAGTTTCTGTGATTATGTGATAATTTGATATCACATAACGTTAACGTTTTTGTTGAGCGACTTTTTATGCTGTCATATTGTCCTGCATTTGACTTACAGTACTGTAACCTCCCAACTAGTTTAAGGAAACATTTCAGCCGTCTAATTGGATGTCGATCGACTATGTCACTGCTCATTTCATTTGCATGAAGTTGAACTTTTCTCAACTTTTTGTCGCCAAATGTTGCTGTTCTGTCAACAGGCAACCTGCCATGTGATGTCACTCAGTGTAGCCCATGCGACCATTGGCAATACCAGCTGCTTTGTCGCTTGTTGTCCTTTGTCTGTCACTTTGTGTGACCACAGGGTAACACAAAGATGTGACATTGTACCGTGCCATGTCAAAGGGAAAACCAGATGCTGCTGTCATTGTTTAGTTACATATGTATGTACTGTCTAGTCAGTCTCTCGTGACAATAAGCTAGACACAAATATACTATAAAAAAAATCCACAATCCGCAAGTTCCTGTTACTGTTGTAAACACAAAAAACTCCCAAGTCCAATAATACCCACTGTGGTGAGAAGAGAAGATGACATTATTTCCAGAGGAAATAACTCAGTCACCGAGACAGCGTGCTGTTTAAGGTGACTGTCTAGTATTTGTTACTGATGGTAGGATCTGTTCACACAAATGAAGTATGTAATTGCTTGATGAAGTACTGATCAGTCATTCCCATCGAGTGGCGCGGTTGTACGGCAAAGTATAAATGAGGCTTTAGTAAACAAAAAAGACAGAGTTCAGAATGACCATATCCAGAAATGTTGCCAAGTGTCAAACAAAGGCGAGGATGGACATACTGTATATGGCTTTCAAGCAGGCTGCTGGAACAATCCACAGCATTTTAATAGTGAATCTGGTTTTCTTTAGCCAAAGAAATAAACTGGATAGTTTTTTCCACGTCTTGCCTCTTAAAACACTCGCAAATAATGAAAGAGTTGGGGAAGAAAAGAACAGATAGGAACTTAAGAAGTCAAGGACAGGAGAATGGATAAAGGATTCCAAGCATGGAGAGCAAAGAGAGGTAAAGACATTAGAAGGTGGAGAAGTGGTAAACGAGAGGGGATAGAAGCATGACTGAATTTAAATTTGAGGGAGACAGACTGACTCAGTTGTTCCCTTTGGCTTGTGCCAACGGAAAAAACAGAGAATCCTGGTCATGAGTGACTGAATCTCACATTGCCTTCGTTTCTTTGACCCAGTTAGACTTCACACCATGCACGATACTGTATATGACTTACATCTCAATACCTAATAATCGATCAACAGGTTCGGCGATGATGCAATCGCTGCACTGTATTTACTGGCCTTACAACGTTGCTAGATGATATACCTAAACTATTTGCAGCTAGATATTTTCAGGGTCTTGCAGTAATGTATTTACAGTGCCAATTGGCCACTGCAGCAGACTAGGACACAGGATTTGTGTCCTAGTCACAAAATCCTGTGTGGTGTGACATGCGGTGTACTTGAGGTGCACACCAAATACTGTAAGTAAACATGTATTTCGCTGCAGCATTACAGGGCCATGTAGAGAGCTCCAGTATTTGGAATGTCAACATGACAATACAGAAAGTAACTAAATATGTTACGCTATTAAATAAAGTCTTAATGTTACATACATTTCTGTAAATTTAAAATTGGTGGCCATAATCAACATGGCTGCATTTACCCTTTAAATAATACACAATTGGCACTTCACAATGATTGTCATTCCACCACATTCAAAATAATAAGTCTTTGTGACCTTGGTGATATTTTCAGTATGCTGCTTGTGGCCTTAAGCACAGATTTGGGATCAGTTCTATTGCCTCTCTTTTTTGCTTTTCTTAATTCAAATTCAAACAAACAAGGACAACTTTTAGAGGTCTGCATAGTTGAGCCGTGTGGCTCATTGCCTTGACATTTGACCACCAATTTGCACCATATGTCAGATACTGAGCTAGAGATCTAATACATTAACTTTCATGGCCTTGTGGTTTGATGATGATGATACAGTGTATTAAGATACTACGGACAGAGTGACACATACACACATTGAACAAACATATGTAGTTTGACAAGCAAAAATAGCCAATCTACAAGCTCCCATGTCATGGTGCGAAACGCAGTGAGCTTGTAAATCTGCGCTTATAAATAAATATATCCATAATGATGCCCAAAATAAGGCTGCCAGGTTGAAAGTGGTTAAAAAAAATTAGAAATCGATTTGCGGCTCAACTAATAAGGTGTGAGACCAAAAATACTGAGCTTGTAAATGTTGGTCAGAGTGGAGTTAAGAATGCAAACAACCTGTTCAATAGGCCAGGTCTCAAGAAGCTGGGTGGAAACATTTCCTCTTTGTTGACCTCTCTGTGGAGTATAGATAAGCATGCTATCTGTAGTGTCTGTCCACTGAAGTCCACCGGTTTCCCATTAAGGTTGAGTCCAGCTGATTGTTTGGACATTTCAAAGTGACAGCTGGTAATCAACAGAGCAGCATGCACCGGAGCTTGAACAAAGATTTTCAGCACACTTTGATGCTACAACCACAACCATTCCTGTCAAGATATACTGAAGTGAATCCATATGGGGTTTGACCCTATGTGTGATCCCGCACAGTGATCACGAGACATGAGACTCCAGATGTGCAACTCTTTCTAGGGAAAAATAGAACTTTTGAAGCCCAATTTATACTTTGTCATACGACGGCTTTAAGCTCACAAGTCACAACGCACTCGCATCACAGATACAACTTGTTGTATAGCTTATAGATCTGCTAGTCCACGTCGCCGTCGTACGACAAAGTATAAATTAGGCATTAGCCAGATCCTGTCTCAGACCCACTTGTTTTCATTGCTGCCCACTTCCTTCACAACCAGCCATTTTGTAGACTATGCAAAAATTGTGAGTCAAAACAGATGTTGAACATTGGAAATGTAAAGTGTTGCAGTTACTAGTTTGTCTTAAAAGGCAGAGTGACATTTTTGTAGAATTTGAAAATTCTTTATGCCCCCATTAGTGGGGCTTGTCTACTGAATTGCCAAAACAGTTTAAGTGGTCTTATTTTTGTCAAAGTGAAGTTTTCCATTTCATTTTTTTTATTTACTTTCAGATATGTCTGTGTAAAGAGACAGGAAACCAATTAAGGGCAGAGAGAGAGGAGCTATATGCGAGACAAGATGGGGATTGAATTCGAACCTGGGTCCTGATGTGCTTCTTGTCCTTGTGAGTGAGTGAGGAGTCCTCACTCCCTCACAAGGACAAGAAGCATATGGTCTGTCTGAGCCACCAGTCATCCCAGACAGGGATTTTCAGAAATTTTGTAACACGGTGGATAAGATAAACCACTTAATGCCTTTAATTTCAGTTCCTCCTTCTGGATTCCGCTTCCTCATTTCTCAAGACGGAACACTACGTCTTGTGTCTTTAGCTGGAGGATCTGAGCCATAATAATACATTTACATCACTCAGTTACACAGATTCTATCTGTCTCCCTCTCTTTCATTCCTCCCTCCATCCACTCCCATGTCTGTGCTGAGACTGCTCGCTCACACACTTTCCCCGGGAAGCCGCCATTCTTTTACAGTTTAGTCTACTTTTCCCACAGACACACAAGCACATCATTGCGTTGATCATAGGTTTCACATACAACGCTCAGGTGATGTAATCCAGAACCCGTAATTATTGGTAATCCCCTCACTGCGTCGTGGCTGTCCACTACGTCTGGGGCCTGTTATGCCAGCACCGTTTAGCATGGGCTCACTTGTCCACAAATGTGTACATAATGACACAAGTCTTCATGAGCCCTCCACTTAATCTGATCAGGTACTGTATATATATGTTGCATATATGTCATACTCTGCTTCAGCATGTGAACAAACAGCCTTTTTGCAGTTGCGTTCATGGTGTATTATTAGAGCTCAACTGCCTACTGTTATAACATAGTAGTGAAAAGTGATGCTGTACATTTTATGCCACGGCATCAACACAGCTGCAAATAGACGTGTTTTTATTTTCTTCTTTTTGCATTTTGTTTACAGCCATCCATCACTCTGCAAGTCTTTTCCTCAGAGAGGCCTGCCTCTGTGGCCTCTTAAGTTGTCTACCTCTCTCTCTCTCTCTCTCTCTCTCTCTCTCTCTCTCTCTCTCTCTCTCTCTCTCTCTCGGTTCTGAGTTGAGTGATAGACCATGTCTGGCCTGACTCAGGCGCCAGCTGTTTGTGGTCACTGACTAAGGTCCCTCATGCATCCTGTCTAACATGAACTACAGAACTGAACCTTCATATGGTGAATAGCAGCACCACTGAGGCAACATTGCACTGTACTTTTTCCATCATCGCTATGATGGGACACTTTCTTCAGTGAACACAGAGGACTTTTTTTCACAGAGGACAAGCTCCCTTGGTCAATTCCGTGGCAACCAGTTATCAGAGACGCAATCCTGACCCATGGATAAAAACACCTTTCAACTGGAGTCAACACTATTACAGTGCAACTGGACTTGCCCTAACACTGCCTTAACAGTATAGATTAACATCGGACACCCATCATTTGTCCACGCCACGGTCATTATGACCTTCAGTTATTACTGATGTTATCGGCTGGAATGTGTGGAGATTTTTTATCACTGTGACCTACCAGAACAATGGTAAACATAAAGTAGGGTGAGATGCAGACACCTAATCATTTTAAGAGCTGCATGGACACACTGGTGGTAAAGCATGTTGTTTATGTAGAGGCTAGATGGTAGTTTAGTGCATTGGTTCTCAAAGTGGGGTCCGGGGACCCCCAGGGGTTCATATAGCGTCACAATAATTTTAACCACTTTAACCATATTTTATACTTTGGCTATTCAAAAATAGCAGATCTACAAGCTTGGGTGCCGCGCTATGACCTTGTAGATCTGCAATTAAAAAAAAATCCCTGGCACAAAATATTTTTGAGATGGAGGTCTGCAGCCAAATAAAATACATATCATTTTTGGGGGTCCTTGACATGAAAAAGTTTGAAAACCACTGGTTTAGTGTCTCCAGGCCTGAGCCTCACAGCCTGTGTCGCCTGTGGCCCACACTAGTCTGCCAGATGGGGCCTTCATGTCCAGTTTGCTGCGATGCAAGACAGCTTCCTCCCTCCTCGACCCAGTTTACTGTCTGTCTGCAGCAGATGAAAACCATTAAGCTATTCTCCCTCCCCTCTAAACCCCACCACCCCCATTTTCTCAGAACAAAGCAGCTCAGCTGAGTTTTCAAAACTTTGCGCTGCCCCCCACTCCCTCTTTGCGTCCCCCAGGCCAAAAGGTTTACAATGATTGTAATACAATCAGTGCATCTTTTCTGTGGCTTCAGTGCCATCTCATGTTACAGTTTGCATTCAGATTGGTCTTGTTTCGTTTCTTGATGCTGTTGAAAAACAGAAGGTTATGACAGACGGAGACGGGTATGGTCCTACAGTTGGCCTATTAGACACAATAACAACAACACCAGTCCAGTTGGCAAATCATGAGACTACCCTGTAAAGGATTATAGTTTTATAATCTTTCAAGAAGAAAATGCATATTATCTCTAAACACATCACCATCACACATGTCTTTGCTTAAATCCAACATACAGTGGGCTATTTCTTGACCTCAAGTGTATGTCTACATCACATAGGCCCAGTGATGAAAAAAGTACTGCATCTTTTTACGTAAAAGTATCAATACTGCAATGTAGAAATACTCTGTTACAAGTAAAAGTCCGGAATTAAAAATTGACTTGAGTAAAAGTACAAAATGTATAAAAATGTACTTAATGTACTAAAAGTATATAAAGTACTCATTATGCAGAATGTCCCCATTTCACAAGTTTTCAAATGTATATAAATCTTTTGAAAATAGCAGATCTACAAGCTGTATATAGGGCTGAAGCGTAATGTATGTTTTGTAATAATAATCAAAATATAAAAAGTAACTAGTAAGTTTTCAAATAATTGTAGTGGAGTAAATGTACAATATTTGCCTCTGAGGTGTAGTGGAGTAGAAGTAAAAGTACTGAAAACTGGAAATACTCCAGTAAAGTAAAAATACCTCAAAATTGTACTTAAGTACAGTACTTGAGTAAATGTACTGAGTTACTTTACACCACTGCATATTAGGCCTACCACAAGCAGTTATAACTTAACCATTAATTGGCTTATCAAATTCAGTTTAGGTGATACACATACCTCGGCTTTTAATACGTCTTCGGTTATTGCAGAAGAAGTAATCCCAAAGTAGAGACTGCACGCCAGCGTGAGCAACTGGATCACCTTCTCAAGCCGGGGCAGCATTGTTGGTGATATCTGCAATAATTTACCCAAAACTAATACTTTATGGTCCTTAAGGTCCGTATGGGGACACCATCGGTTGAAAACCAGATGTTTGGCGTTATTCCGTGTAGTTAGTCTCTACGGAATATATAATAATAATATAAATATATGCCAAAAACCCTGTGCTGCGCATGGACACCTTTTAATTGCACACAGGTCAGTTCTTTAGCTCACGAAAAAAAAAAATCCTTTGGAGAATAAGTTACTTAAATCAGTGCCAAACGTCGCAAAATCCAAGTAAAGAAACTTTCTTCCCCGATGTCAAAACAACGCCATAGTTGTGTTTCCTTTGTCTCCCTTGAAGTAGTTGTTCAACTTCTTTACTCTGAGTCTGTTGATAGAGAGCAATCTGAGTCTGCAGCATGTGGACGTGGTCAGAGAGAGAGAGAGAGAGAGAGAGGGGGGGGGGGGGGGGGGGGAGAGAGAGAGAGAGAGAGAGAGAGAGAGAGAGAGAGAGAGAGAGACACACACACACACACACACACACACACACACACACACACACACACACACACACACACACACACACACACAGAGAGAGACAGAGAGAGAGAGAGAGAGAGAGAGAGAGAGAGAGAGAGAGAGAGAGAGAGAGAGAGAGAGAGAGAGAGAGATCCACTGGATGTGGAAGTCTCTGTTGTATGGAAATGAAACGAGGTGTCTCTGTCTAAACCATTTTACTGTCTGTATTGTCTAAACTTACATGTGTTTTGATTTGTAATTTTTGTCCCACTGCTTTCTGTTTTGTTTTTGTTTTTGGAGACTAAAGGGGGGGGGGGTATAGAATATGTGTTTTATGTGCTCTTTTTGTTTGCTATGTACATGTTTATAACTGTTAAATAAAGTTGTTAAAAAAGAAGAAGAAAATATTAGGTTGTTGTAGGTAATGGATGACACAGATTTGTCCATTTTACATTTGAATTGCTTTTCTGTCTGTGACCTCATTCAAACATAAATGAGACACCTGTGCGAAACACGTTTTGTATAGAAAATAATTTGAGAATTTTGTGTGGATTACACATGCAGTGGTGGAAAAAGTAGGCTACTATTTTTTTTTCTTAAAGTAAAAGTATCAATACTGCAATGTAGAAATACTCTGAGACTGATACAAGTGAAAGTCCGGAATTCAAAATGTACTTATTTTACTAAGTTTTAAATCTTTTGAAAATAGC
Organism: Gymnoscopelus microlampas; assembly: GCF_963454915.1. Taxonomy (NCBI): domain Eukaryota; kingdom Metazoa; phylum Chordata; class Actinopteri; order Myctophiformes; family Myctophidae; genus Gymnoscopelus; species Gymnoscopelus microlampas. Next base: position 20,366,745 of record NC_139956.1, on the reverse strand, counting down.
CGATCAGTATAAACTCACAATGCGTTGCAGCCTTGTTTTTTTTTAACTCTATGGTTGCAGCGCGAAGCATTAAGAGCTTGTAGATTGGCTAGCTGAGCTTGTAGATCGGCTATTTTTAAATGGCCGAATTGTATATAGGGCTGAAGTGGGTCATGTATGTTTTGTAATAACAATAAAAATCTACAAAGTAACTAGTAGTTTTCAAATAGTTGTAGTTGAGTAAAAGTATAACATTTGCCTCTGAGATTAAGTAAAAGTACTGAAAATTGGAAATACTACAGTAAAGTAAAGATACCTCAAAATTGTACTTAAGTACAGTACTTGAGTAAATGCACTGAGGTAGCCTACGTTACACCACTGGTGGATTACATTATTGATTAGATTATTATCACTGGGGCATGACATTTTGCATTTTGCGCTGTAGTTGTCGACAGCTTGATGGGTCGACTGATACTGACATCTAGTGGTCATTCTCCACTCATTATTATTATCATTTTAATAACTATGTAATCCACACATTTTCAGTATTTATAAAAACCGAGCTAAATCTGGAGTTACTAAAGCACTTTAATATCTAGAAGAAAATGTTAGATGTATTTATTTATGAAGAGGTAAATAGATCATAGATGTGTCTGATGTGGCCCCGTCCCCTGCTAAACAACACGGAAGTTGCACTGAACTCTTGTCAACAGGGTTGCCAAGTCCGCTTATTATAAGTGACTTTGAAAAGACTATATGATAAGCGACTTTGGGCTTCTTTTTCTGTTAAGTTGCTTATAAATATTGGTAGTTGCTGGTTGCAGTTATTTGGGCTTGTTTGTAAAATCTAGTTGCTTATTTGGGCTTGTTCCCTAATGTTGTTAATGTTGGTTCTCAAACATTTTCAATCAACGACCCCCAAATTAATAAGTATTTGTCCCCATCTGAAAGTATGTTATGCCAGGGATAGACCCTCACACAAAATTTGTGTTCAAAAGTTTAAAAAATATTTCAAATTTTCCCAAAGCTCCTTTTCGAGAAAATAGCAGATCTGCAATCTCACGACGCGTTGTGAGCTTGTAGATCTGCTATTTTCAAAGCCAAGTGCTCAAATCGCTTCTTTTGACTTGCAATCTGGTTGCTTATTTCTCTCTCAAAACATGGCAACACCGCACTGAACTCTTGTCAACAATACAACAAAAAAGGGGCCGACTGAGATTGACATGGTAAGAATGTGACCGTGTCGTACTCCTTCTTAATTATGTTTTATTGTGTCTCCTCGTTTTAACCGCGACGTTTCTAACGTAGATACATACGCCATGCTCACTTGAACTTGGCTTGAAAGCCTTTCGCTGACTGACTGTCACGGTTTAGAAAACGTGACTATAAACGAAGATAAGGAAGTTAGCGTTAGCTTAGCTATATCCTCCTGTTACTGAGGCGAACAGCTGCTACCTTCCTTTCCTCTTCCACACACACAGGACAGGCAACTTATGCCTGGTATTTTAACATCATCACACCCACACGGTTGCGTTTTTCTTTTAATCTTAAACAACGGAAATGTTTTATGTTATTGAAAATTTGAATACAATATAAAAAAGTACAGTAGTGTAGTAGCTTTGGTTCATAGCGTTTAGAAGGAGTTCTCCTTGACGCTATGTTACTTCAGAGCTGTTGCCCTCACACCCCCCGGGTAGCGCGGCTGCGCAGCCTCTCGTCTCTCGTAAGAAATAAGAAATACACTGTCGTTACTCACCAAAACAATGGCGGGTTTAAGATGTTGAAAGCCCACTTTACTTATTGGGAGCACTCGGGGCCCCCCACCTCACGTCTAAAATACACTTTTTGACCAAAATGTAAAATAATCCACTGGATGGAAAAACATTTTTAGTTACTCCACTGCGCCCTCTACAGATCAGGTCAATGGGATTTTTCTATTGGCAAGATCTGTAGAGGGCGCAGTGGAGTAATTACATTTTGTTTTCCATTCGGTGGATTATTTTACATTTTGGTCAAAAGGTGTATTTTAGACGTGAGGTGGGGGGCTCCGAGTGTTCCCACTACGGAAAGTCGCCTTTCAACATCATAAAACCGTCTTTGTGTTGTTGAGTATAGGAAAGTGTATTTTTTATTTTTTACTAAAGACTAGAGGCCGTTGGCCGCTATCGGGGGTGAGCGGCCAACGGCTCGAAAGTAACATAGCGTTAAGGAGAACTCCTTCTAACACTATGGACCAGATCTAGTAGTGTTGCTACATTTGGCAACTGACGTCATTGCTGGGAGTGGACGGAAGGAAATAGCTGTGTATGTAAACACTGTGTTCCAGTCAGATCACAATGACCTCAACCTTCAACATCTACGTGGATTTATGTTAATTTGTAATGTTCCTAATCCTAATATGTTAATGTGCCTAATGGGTTAATTCTAAGTTCTTACTTTCACTTTGCAGGTGAAGTCTTCCCGAGCCTAACCATATAAGAAATGGCGCCTGTTTAAAGGGCAGCCTGGACACATTATTTTCACTTTTGTTTTGAACCTTTTTATTTTTTTTATATTTTTTAATTTTTTTTTCATGATTTCTACCATTTCCAAAGAGAAGCATTAGGAAAATGACAGCCTTTCACAACATCTGTGCCCTTTTATTCGGCATAATAGGTGAGTAAATTCTGACTGAATGAAAAATGTAGGCCGATGTTTTAATAGATTTTATACCATCTGTAATTTCCCCATTTTTATTATGTCCCACAACAGTGTACGCAACAGTAGATTTTCTGGTATATATTATAATTATAATTCCCAGCGTAATGATTAAGTGAATATTCAGACATGCCTAACCTGTTCTGTTTTTGCTTATGAATTTGCAGCATACAATAATTTAAAACCTGCATCATGTAAGGAAGGTAAGGAGGAATGCAAGTCAGCACTATCTCACATTACCCTGTGCATGTCATGTCTTTATAGGTCTTGTCCATGTCACGTTCTAGTTACATACTATACCTCTTTGTATCTGTGTTATAACTGATTTATACAGTACTTGGTTGCGCATCGTGTCTCACACTGACAATAGCCGATCTACAAGCTCAGGTTTTGCTATATGTAACAGCAGGGTGTGTGTCTGTGTTCATTACATTTACCTCCATTTGAGCAAAAGTTTACATAACTGTCATACTAAATTGATTTCAAAGAGCTAGACAGGAGTATGTCATTTTTGCCATAAATAACTTGGCCAGTACTTTGACTGATCCTTGAGTGCTCACAATTTTCAAATCCAAAACAGAATTCTGTAAAAATGTGCTCAGGAATTCTGGCCTTCATAATCTGTATTTAATTTAAATGTTGTCATTCTCTGTCTCCCAGCGCATTGTGGACATTCCCTTCAAGTCCTGGACAGCACACAGGGAGAGATCAGAAGCTCTGCTTACCACAGCTGGTCCTATCGTTTCGGTTATACGTATGACTGCTGGGTCATCACAGGCTCAGAGGGAGAGCCCATTGTGCTCAGGTACCGGCTCAGAGGGGACTAATACTTGTCTAATAATAAGACTAATAATAATAATATTAACCAATAATTAATTATAATAATAACTAATAATAATTGTCTGGAATTGACACATACACTAAAGGCTAAATTAATTAAATATGAGTTGTTACTATTCAATTGTTGTTGTTTTTTATTTTAGAAGTATAAAAGAATTATAAATATTTGTATTTGCTTCATTGAAAGTGACACAGCCTGAAGACTTATCTAACACCAAAAGATTTCAATACCCATGTGACAGTTAAAACTGTGCATATACCACATAATTGTATCATACTACATCCTTTTATATATTAGTAATTAATTAGTAAAGTGTTATAACTTAAAAATAGACGGAAACATCCTCTGTTCAAATCTGTCTCAATACCTTTGTTGTCATGTACCCTCTCTAATGTCTCAGCTGACCCCTCAATGTATGTGTTAAGCCTCGCCACTGTACTATCTAACAAAGCATCAAGCAGGTGTAAAATAATATCTACTTTATATAATTGTTTTAATATTCTGCAATCATACAAAGAAGTGTGACACAGGTCTATCGGTTAAAGACAGTACTGTCCCTTGTCTAGTCCATCCTTGTTTGGAATTGACTTGCATACATTAAAGACTGAATTAAATTGGTAACAGGTTATAACATATGAGTCGTTAATTTACTATCCAATTGTTTTTATATATTTTCTGTTCATTTGCTCCCATGCCAGCGATTGAATTCCCGCACCCTTCTCTCATTATTTCCTCAGCTTTTCCCAGTTTTCTGTGCGTTGCAAGAAGGAATGGGTTTCTGTGAAGTCCTCTTCAGGTGGTGAGCCAGTTGTTCTTTGTGGCACCAAGTTGCCTCTGCCCATGGAGTTCCTGGGAGGAAACATTACAGTGATGCACCACTTCCTCCCTCACCTGTTCCCTGTGTCATCATTCAGACTGAGCTATGCCAGAGGTGTGAGGTTGATATTTTTCATAACATATTTGTGACCAATCAAATGAGGAATACAGTGTATATGAAACCAGTGTTGCCATCTCTCCCTGTTCTAGTAAGAAGTACAAATTCAGCATTCAGGCAGACCAAAAGAATTAACCTGAGTGCTCTCTCACCACTCTGTCCCTGCCACTGAATTTGTGTTAACTGCTGCGCTTGGTCGCCAGTCCGCCACCCACCGGACATTGTTGTGTCTACTTAGACAACCATAGACGGTCATCACCCACCCGCTTTGCATGAATAGAAAGACCACTAGATTCTCAACTACAGTATGTGACCATTCTGGACACACCCACCCCTACTACAATTATGCGCCCTACTTCATGGTTCAATGGTTCTTGATCTCAATCTCTGTCTTGCGTTATTTTCCTTTTTTCTAGCTCCGCTTTTATCTCCACTTCACTCGTATCTTCTCTTGATCCCTCTCCAGACACTCAAGAATGCCCGGAAACATCTTTTGAATGTCGAGGGGGGCGATGCCTGCCTCTGTCCTGGCGCTGCAATGGTCAGGTGGAGTGCCTTGCCGAAGGAGAGGGCTCCGGCACAGATGAACAGGGCTGCGATGGAGAGCCAGGGGCCCCAGACGCACCCAGGGACCCGACGCACAGCAGCAGAACCCAAGCCGAGGCGACCACAGTGGAGAGGAACCGAGTCAGGGACCCCGACAGAAGTGAGCCTCTAGAAGGGAACCGGGACACGGAGCGGAACACAGAGGACGATCTGTGGGAACTGTTACGGGAGAGGGAGGAGGAGGCTGAGGAGGAGTTGGCACAGGTGGACCAGGGGCCGAGCCAGCCTCAGGTTCACAAGGAGCTTGTGGTGACTCCGACCCCCATCGAGTGGCCATGCGGGGGGCTGCTCCAGACCTTCTACGGGACCTTCTCCCCCCCGGCCATTCGAGGACCCGCGCTTTCGTGTGTGTGGACCCTCGACCCCCAGGACTCCAGGCCCCTGAGGCTGGACTTGCAACAGCTAGTGCTGGGCCCTGGAGACACACTAAGTATCTACAACAGGCAGCAAGGCACGGGGGAAGTCATCAAGATTGTGAGTGTTGTTAGAGATATTTGATATCATGTGTCTGTTTTGAATGTGGCTGAAGTGCATGATATACTGTATTTAAACAACTCATGACAGGCCGTGTTATGTTTCTATCACAGCTAAGGTGAGTTGTTTGGCCCGAAGATGGAGGACAACCCCATAGCTTTCTAAAACAGTCACCAAATATGACAATATGAAAATTAAGCCCTCCAACTGCCTGCAGAAACATTTATATTCTGCTTTGCGTGTTGTTTAAAAAAAACCTGCTCTATAGGCCTCCATGAATGTCAACGTTATTACTGTTTCTGCCTTCTTGTTTTTGTACAGTTTGTAGCCAAACAATGCTCTTACAGCGTAGCTCTGCAGGTGTTTGTCCGGAGCTAATCTCGCACTTTATTTCTTGTGCAATTTCTTGTGCACACTGCCAGCAGTGTACACAAGAAATTCTTTTCACATACATTTTATACTTGTTGAAATATTTAACTTGACTTTTATTGTGGAAATTTGGAATTAGACGTCATAGATATGTTATAGGACTGAGGACTTACGTCACTGGCTGGCTACATGAAGTCCAAGATCCATACTGGAGCGATGCCGTCCCCATGTGGATTACGAGATCCACATGATTCGGCATTAAACCTCATAGCCGTGGGATATGGCACAGCATATTAGCTTAGCGTTTAATGCCAAATAGATGCTTTATTCAATTTATATTGTTTCATATATGGCTTCCTTAGGCTCAAGAGATAGATGTAATTTTTTGTTTTTGGGATCACTCACTCACCGTTTCCCTGAAGTGCTCCATTTGACCAGCAATGCTTCCTTTTGGCATTCTAAAACGCATCACTTCCTTTCATGCGATCATCTGACCGTGCCTGTACGTTGCCCCTCTGTTTTCACAGATCACCAGCGCCTCCAATTACAAGTCAGTCCAGGTGGAATCACGGACCGGCCTGCTGTCACTGTCCTATCAAACTCTGCCCGGCTCAGAGGGAAGTGGTTTCAACGCCACGTTCCGCGTCGGAGGCTACTGCCCCCCCTGGGAGGGTCGGTGTGGGGGCCCGGTGGGGGGCTGCTACACCCAAGAGCAGCGCTGCGACAGCAAGTGGGACTGTCCTGAGACGGGGAAGGACGAGGAGGGCTGCAGGGGATGCAGCCGTGACCAGTTTGCCTGCGGAGGGGCAGGGCAGAGGGCGATGGCCCCCCACTTTGTGGGCAGGCCAGTGTGCTACCCTGCAAAGGAGAGATGCAACTACCAGCTGTACTGTGCCGACGGCAGTGATGAGAGGGACTGTGTCGTGTGCCAGCCCGGGACCTTCCATTGTGATAGTGACAGGTGGGAGTGTGTGAATGTTTTGGAACATCTTCAATCCATAAAATGGCCTTCAATTTAGTTGTAACTGACAAAGGGTAGTGTTGTGTTTGTCTAATAGTGTGCCAGAGAAAGGAAGTTGGCCCACCCACCATTGTCTACAAAAGTGTCATGTGACAGGTGTGAAGATGAAAGTTAGGAAATAGCCAGTACACAATGAATGTCCTTTTCACATAGTTCTTCATCTTTCACAGACAGACAACCTAATAGGTCTTCCTCAGCGTTGTCACTGCTATGCAGTCATTTCTCACAGGTGTGAAGGTCACAGTTTTGTGTATATAAAAAGTTAAGGTGCTACTACAGTATAGAGCCATTTCATTTTTTAAAGTTTAAATCGGCAAGTTATGTCCGATTGCTAGTTTTGTTTTCTGTAGGTATGTGTCTGTATTTATGCATCTATGTAATGTCTGTCCCCTCAAAAGTAGACCAGTCAAGTCATGCCGCTATGTGCATAAAATCACCTAACAGAACCACATCCATCTTTGAAAGTCTGAAATGCCGGGTGGAGTCAAAAGTGAAACTCATGCGTGTGGAAGTTGGGTCGTAGTTGAAATTCTATGCTTGTAAATTATTATTTCCTCTGGGGAATCGATTGGTTACAACAACATTGTTCTTGTGAAGAACTTTTGTTGTTTTGGTTAAGTATTAATAAAGATACGTTATTTCCATTTGGTCAAATGAGGTGTAAACTGTTACAATACTAGTACATGCACATAAGTAGCCACATAAGTAGCCAGTCTGAATAGCACAGCTTTGCCACCGAACACTGCATTGATTTGTGCAGCTTCATTCAGAAATTGCAGAAATTAACTTGGTAACGATTACTAAAGATTAGACTTCAACAAACAGTGAAACACCAGCGTGCTTCTCTGGACATGGAAATTGATCGGCAACTGGATTTGGGACCCATGGCTGGGCATTGGGCCTGACTCGGTATGTGTTTTTTTGCTTTGTGAACCCTAGGGATATTTTAAAGACACAAGATCCATTGTCCCCTCTGCAGGTGTGTGTTTGAGAGCTGGCGCTGTGACGGGCAAGTGGACTGTAAGGACGGGACGGATGAGCTCAACTGCACCGTTATCCTGCCCCGGAAGGTCATCACTGCAGCAACGGTTGGCAGCCTGGTGTGCGGTCTGCTCCTGGTCATCGCCATGGGCTGTACCTGTAAACTGTACTCACTCAGAACCAGGGAATACAGGTACTTGTATTGAGCACTTGGATGCTGATATCAAGAAAGGTTTCATGCATTATTATAATATTTTTAAATGGAGATTATTTTAGACTTCTCTGATCTGCACAGCTATACAGCATATTATAGAGAGACAGGAAAGAATTTATGTAATGACCATGCCTATGTGGACTATATACCAAGTGAGTCAGCCACCAGGGCACTCCTTCCTCCATGTACTGGGTGCTGATATTTGAACTAATTTGTCATCTTAATACAAATGCCAGCTCTTCTGCATTGTGATTGTATCAATGTATTCATGCACAAACTTCACAGTAAAATACTCGGTGATCACTTTGTAAAAGTGACCAAAATAGAATTTAATTAGCTAATAGTAACTGATAAATTATTATTAGGGTTTTACCGTTTCTTCATCCCATTTGCTGTTTTCTTTACACTAATTTGTGCATACATACACATATTTACTGCTAGATATTCATGAAGCTCCATTAACACTAAACGTACTGACTAATCCATTACCTATGCCTTGTTGTCTTGCAGTATGTTTGCCCCCATCAGTCGCCAGGAGGCAGAGCTAATCCAGCAACAGGCCCCTCCCTCTTATGGTCAGCTGATTGCACAAGGCATCATCCCTCCAGTGGAAGACTTCCCCACGGAGAACCCCAATGAGGTGAGACTTTAGGAGAACAAACAGAGAATAAGGGCCTTTTTGCTGGTCTTGTGCTCTAATAATCCTTCACAAGCCAGAGAAATAAAGACAATGCTCATAAACATCTATAAGTAGTTCAGATGGTCAAAGAAAAGGATCTGCATATCTCATATACATTAACTTGTCATCAGGCCATACATTTGTGTCAGTAAAGAAGGTAGTTTGTTATATTGTTTGTCCTGCGACTCTCAAACCTCCATCACTGCACAGACACCCATGTCTACAGAAGCACCTCTGTTAGTCTGTTAGTTGGGAGCTACCAGGGGTTGTGAGCTAAACCAGGGGAGTATGTTTTGTCAGTCACATAGATTTACTGTGGTAATCTACTTTATTATGGACAGCTGAGGTGGAGGGGCCAGAGAGGATTATCTATCTCAGACAAAGCCTGCTCTGTCTCGCTATGTTTTTGCAATAACACCAACTGGTGCTATATGACTCCAGAAGTCTGTATCAGTGTCCCGTGAATACTAAACTCAGATTAATTAAATGATATTAATTCTACAGCATACTAAACTCATATTGAGATTAAGATGAGATTGGTTTTATGGCATTATGGATGTTTTTTGTCCAACGCCTCCCTCTCTTTATCTCTCTCCATCGATCTCAGACCTCCTCTCTCTCCCTGAGAGGAATCCTTCAGCTCCTCCGACAGGACACTGGAACCTCCCCACGCCGCAGACGGAGGCCACGATTTGTCCGCCGGGCCGTTCGCCGCATGCGGAGGTGGGGCTTAATCCCCAGAGCTCCCTCCAGACCTGCCCAGGCGTCTGGCTCCGCCCCTCAGAACACGGACGCCACTCCCACCGGTCAGGAACCTGCTCAGTCCACTCCTACCAGCTCTTCACTGGCCGTGGAGGCCGTCAATCAGCCGGTGCCTCACAAACTAGGCTTGTTGTCTCAGACAGAGCAACAACAACAGGGAGTTGGGGGAGCACCGCCTCCCTCGCTGCCATCACTAGACCCGCTGACACCAACCCTTTCCCCGCCTCCGTATGCTCCCCCTTCCCCACCGCCGCCTCCTTATGCTCCCCCAGTCCCAATGCCCCAGACACCCCCTGTTGCCGTACCGCCCCCTAGCAGTCCCTCTCTGGCCTCCATCTTCCACACCCTGGGCCTCAGCATCTCCCTCTTCAGGGCCTCTCCTTCCTCCTCGTCTGCCAACTCAATGCCCCTCTCCGCCTCCCCCTCGTTCTCATCCTCGTCCTCCTCAGACGATGATGTGCTGCTCATCCCGTTGTCCGAAGACACCACCTCAGAGGACGACGTGCCCATGCTCACCTGAACGAACTGACAAAACCCTGAAAACCACCTGGTTACAGCACCGGCCTATATCCCACTGCACCGTCTTCCCTGCCCGCTGGTAGCCCAGTCTTAGTCAGTAAATATTTCCAGTCTTTCCACATTTTCATTTTCATATTTTTTTTTACTTGAGCACAGGACAAGGCCCACCTGAAGGCTTTCTGCCGCTGTGCTGGTCTGGTGCCTTTGAAATTGCTTTTGCGTTGGATTTGCTGACTTATGGCATCTAGTGTTCTACAATTGATTTTTAATGTTATTGAGACCTCCTGGAGAAAATACGTGTGAGAGAGGGTTGTGTGTGTGTGTGTGTGTGTGTGTGTGTGTGTATGTGTGTGTGTGTGTGTGTGTGTGTGTGTGTGTGTTTGTGCGCATGTGAGAATGCTTGTGTGTGCGCATGTGCGTATAGGTGTGTATTGGATGTGCACTTATTATAGGCTACAGTTTGAAGGAGGTGAACTTTGCACATAAGAATCTTCCCTTTCCCCATTAACTAAGGCTACTGTCAAATTGAATGATTAGAGTTTTTAGATAAAATTGTGAAAATTAATGTATTTGTATGACTGCATATGTGTGAATGCATGTGCATTTTAGTATTTTGGAAGTTGTATGTATAGACAGTGGAGTATGTTTGTAGATGTTTCGGTCTCCACTTACTTCTGCCACTAGCATACTGTCTTGCAGTATTTCACAGATAATTAGAAATTAATTATTCTATTCCTCTATTTAAGTGCCTTTTTGAGGAGTTCCCTGTTGATCCATTGCTCAAGGAAAACTGAACCAATTCTTTAGACACACTGCACACTGACACACAGAAAGGCACACATTTTATCCTCTCGCAGTCGCACGTACAGCCTGCGTTATGGTTTTACTCTTAACATGAAAATGCATGTCAATTCTGCAAGCTGGCAATAATGTTTGGGGACCCCCTGTCTTAAGTGTTTGCGTGTAAGAGTGGATGTGTGTTCACGTGCACTCACTTCCCATGCGTGTAGGACTGTACACAATGTATGTCTCATACACAAATGTGTCACCAGACAATCTCTTTTGTGCCTGAGGTAAGACTTGTGTGTAGTGTGCACATGAGGGCCATATATATACACACACATATGTATATATGCAGGTCTAGCTGACAAATGAGGGGCCACATTCACAAAATGACCTCAACTTGAATCTTCACCCCCACCCCTCCCCTGCTCTGGGGATTTTATTGCATTCTGTCACTCTTGACACAGCAGATGACAACAAATGAAGTGACATGGAGTGCCATTTGTATTATGTTATCTTTAATTTTGCTCTTATTTTTATAAAGTTACTTATCATTTCTTCTTAAATTGGTATGTTTACGTTGCTTTGTTGAATGTATTAGGACCAGTATGGAGTAGGCCTAGTTGGAGGTTTTAATATTCTTACTGCGTTGTAATGAGATCAGAGAGAAAGTGATTTTAAGAGTTATTAGGGTCAAATTCACTGTAAATAGTAAAGATGTGGCTGAGATTAAACAATTTGCACTTTTACTTTGGTTTTTGCGTGTGTTTGTGTGTGAGGTGGGTGCACTGGGTGGTTGGGTGACTACGTTGAAAGGTGGTGACACTTCAGTAGCTTACCATGGATGGATAAATTAATGAATGCATGCCTGTAGCATTGTTCACTTCACTATGTTCCCTACCATAGATGAATGAATGACTGCCTGTAGCATTGTTCACTGTATTCCCTACCGTAGGTGAATGAATGACTGCCTGGTAGCATTGTTCACTGTATTAAGGAGCAGTCCTGTGGAAATTCACAGCTGCTTCTTTTGAACTGTAGAAAGACCAATGGCTGTCCTCTGAGTGCTCCAGAAGAATGAGAACACAAGGGAGAGAGAGAGGTGGGTCACAGGTGGTCTCTAGACTGGTCAGGGTGGGTGTCTCCCAGGTGGTTGCAGGTCTTGTAGCAGCTACATGGTGGATTTACATGATGAATACGTGGTTCACATGAAACGTCATGTTTTGCCTTTCCTTCTTTTGAGTGGAAACGAATGGATGGACTGCATCGTACCGTCAGCTACACGGAAAACCCCTCCAGGTAATGTGACTGTCTGGCACACACCAACTTTAAGCATTTTGAGCATTTAGTGTCTACAAATGTGAATGTTAAGTGTATAAGAGAAGTTGTTGATGTCATTATTCAAGGTCTGCTTTTCAGGTTATTTTGTGGCTGTGGCGAAGGAACTGCGATAGTCATCAAAGAAAGATAGCCTATATCTAGGCTTCTTATCTTTAATTTATCTCTTAATTATTAATGATTATCTTATGACTTATCTATAATGACTAAATAACATATAGGCTACATGTTATTTAATTTAAAGTGCCGCTATGGTGTGTATGCTACTTTGATGAAATCTTAAACGTCCATGCAATAACAGATGTCGCTGTAAAACTACAGTATATACTGTAGTAGCATAGCTCCAAATATTATGGATTAATCGTTCTCGCTCTGCTCTGACTTTCAGATGAGTTCCAGATGGTTCAGCCTTAATTATGGCTTCATCTCTCTCCCAGAAACTATGGGTGGGGATCATGTTGGTGATGATGGTTGAGCTTCCTGGGGCCCAGGAGAAGTGCATCTTTGATGAGGTTCAGTCTCAAGTCAGGGTGGTCAAAACTACACCCAGGCACCACTACGGCCCACCCAGTGAGACCATGCCCAGTTCTCACCCAAGGCAAGAATACACACACTCCGCCAGTTTGAAAGACGGGCCAACACAGAGGGCATCTCCTCAGCAGGCCCTATCAGTAACACAGACCAAGAGGCCCCTGGAACTGGGCCTGCCCATTCCAGCGTCACCACAGCCAATCAGAATCCGGACCTGGCTTCCGAGGGAGAGACCGGTCCTATCACAAACTGAGAAAACAAGGCTTGAGTCAGCTGTCGGCGAGGCTGTAGCATTGGTCTCATCCTTACTGTCTGGTATGAAAATAGCAATCTGTTGTGTTTGTGCATGCATGCAGGGGTGTGGCTGTGTGTGTGCATGTATGGTGATCAGTGTTGCCAGATTTTGCGAGAGACAGAAGCAACCAGGTTTATGAAAACAAGCCCAAAAAAGCGACTAGGTCACATGAGCACTTTAAACCTATATCTATCGGATATTTGAAAAAAAAAAATGAAAAGGGAAAATCTTTGAATCTTTTTCCTAAATAATTGTAACAGCACAAATCTGGTATGAGGGGGGAGGGGGGGCGTGGACAAATACATATTAATTTGGGGGGTTTCCTTCCTTTACATGAAAATGTTTGTCTTGTCAGTGGTTTGGAAATTGTTTTTCTAATGTTTGCTACAACAGTGACCAGAGTGATCGGTCGTTTGCTGCTCAGCAGAGACATCAACAAGTACTGCAAGTTCCTTTGGAGGAATGCCAGTGCTGCCAATTACAACAGGTTGGTATACTATAGTGGTTAGCAAACAGTGTGCTGTGAGACATGTCCAGGTGTGCCTTGGAATTTTGTGACATCCACACATTATTATAGTAATACATACAACTATAGAAAATGTTATGAATTATTTCTTAATTTACTGTATCAGTACACACTCATTTCCCAATACAGAGGCAAATTATATATAATATAATATCATTATATATTAAAACGTTGCTATTGTACCGTGCAAGTCGGCAGTGTGCCGGTTTCTTTTTTTATTGTTGATGTTGCTGATGTTGTTGATTATATAATGCTGCTTGTTGCCTACGCACCTGCTTTTTAACCCTTTTAATCTAGGTGTGCGTAAAGGTTTTTTACACAAATTAAATATCCTAAAATAAAGATTTTACCACTTTAAATCAAATAAGACTTTCAACCAGGCATCCATATTTTAGGTATGTCACTATAGGGGGAAATTCCGTTTTTTTCCCCTCAAATGTGTAAAAAAAACAAAAATGGCATGAATAGCAGGTCTATAAGCACACATCGCAATGCATTGTGAGCTTGTTGATCGGCTATTTTTGCTATGAATACAGAGAGTTTGACGTACTCATTGGTGTGCCTTGGTTACAAAAAAACACTGTTATGCTGTGTTTGGTGTACTGTATTTCTGTTCATTCACTGACACATATAGCTATATAAGAAAGGCTAAGAGTGTTTATCAGGATGTGGTTGTATCCTGGAGGCTTAGCCAGTAACGTACGTAGGCGTATGGTATCCTGTTGGCACAGATCTGATTGTCGGTGACACCATAAGTATGAATCCAAAAAGATCTCTCATGTTATCTCTTCACTCACGAAATCCCACTTTCCGGTCTCTCACCATTATACTATTAAAAAAATAAACCAATAAAGAATTGCATTAAAAATAATCTAAAAACAGGGTACATTTGTTCTGACAGTTTCCGATTCTGTTTTTCTGGATCGATTCGAAGGTCATAAAAACTCAACCTAATGGTTGAGTGAAAGTGACCATAGTAAATTCTATAATTCTACTAGTCTTAAAATTACACACAAACACCCATTGCATGGTTTATGACTGTTTATTAACTTATATAGGACAATGTCTCGGCCTGCAGGAGTGACCCTAAAGTGGGCCATGCAAACATTCTCATAGGGTCAACTCAGACTGGGCAACAGTGTGTTATCATGGAGAAATGTGGGTTCTGAGCTAAACCAGTTGAAACGCAGTCATTTGACATTCTGTAGTTGTAGGCTATGTGTACTAAACACCAGAAGTGTTCTACTACTAGTATTCTACTAGCTTTAAAGAACACTGATGGTATTTTTACATCAATCATCATCAAAACATGATTACATAAAAACATAAGAAACAATTATTTGTTATGGGTAGAAGGGAAATATTGCGCTCGAAAAGTCATCTTGATATTTAATAAAGGATGGATTAGATCGGTGGAACCAAATGTGAAACTACAACTGCAGTATCCTTTAACTAATGTCTAAAAAAGTAAATAACCTTGTAATGTTTCTGTGGACAGGTGTGGTAGAGCCAATGAGAACTACAGAACGGAGACATGTCTTGATGTGACTGTGAGTATTAACTGAACAATAAAAAATAAAATAATTTCAAAGAAATAGCTACATATACTTTGTTGTACTTAGTTGAACAGTGAAGTATATAGGGCTTAAGTGGTTAAAGGCTGAATTGTAACTAACTGCTGTGCCAACCTGAACATAAGAGTTTGTGTGAATAGATTCCGTTATAGAATATGTATGTAAGAGCTGTCTAAACCATCATTGACATGGACAGATCCCAGATGAACACCTGGATGGATGTGAAGTATATCCGGATCCTAATTCACCAATCCGGACTGTGCTTAGACCTGAAGGGGTGGGACTGACACACACAGACTTCCTACTTTACCTCCGTGTACATGCAACAGACAAGTGCAGGGCTGAGGTGAAGTGTCATTGTATTCTTTGCCATAAATATATGAGTATTAAATAGTATTAACAAACTATGCATGAATAATGTAGAGCGTTTACGGTCAATCTGTGTTTTGTGTTGGTAGAAATGTGCTTCTATAGCCATAGATATGCACATTCTCTCAAAGCTGGGAGGGATCCAGAAGAATGAACACATAGCTACTCACTTGGTGTAGTGTTTTACGGTCTAGCTACATAATAGTCAGGCCTTAGAACATCTAAATTATATCAAGTAACTCAAAATGTACCTGGAACCACACTCTTTTGCACTTTGTCTCACCTGTCTGTCATCTCATACTCTTATTTTTCATGACCTCCGGTTCAACCAGCTTGGTGTGTTAGCCTATGCTGTTCACTGCCATTCTGATGCCCAGGGCCGGCCTCTGGCCGGGGTGGTTGTCATCTGTAGGGAGAGACTGACTGGGGAGACATATAGCCACCAAGGCACTGTTCAGGTATGGATAGTAATATTAATGTTATGCCCACAGATTAGGGTAACACAGAACTTGGTTGTCATTATGCATATACCTGTATTTGTGGCTTGAATGTCAGCTGACTGATTCATGGCAGTTTGAGCATGTGTCACCAGGGTGTTGTTGATGGAAATATCTTGCAGGGGGCAAGGCTACCCAGGGAAATACTAGTGTAATGTCTTAGTGAATATGAAAATCATATGTTGTTAAAGTGAAATAATCTTAAAGTCTTATTGTTTGAGACATTTCCACTGGGACAATGTATAGATTACAACCAGCATCTGTGTTCGTTCATTCATTCCCCAGACTGTCGTCCATGAGCTGTTCCATGCACTGGGTTTCTCTAAGCAACTCTTCAGCAACTGGAGAGACTGCTCCCATTCCCCCCAAGGTCACTAATATGAAATGCTCTATTATGTTGTGCTCTTTTGGCCTTGATAACCTACAGTAAAAGATCTCGCAGAGTTCAATAATAATGAAAAGGACTGTGTAAAGAAATGGGAAACTGTCATATAACCACATGCTTCAAAGACACGAAAAGAAGACCTACAGAACCTGTATCCACCCACCAGTTTGATCGTTTTCAAATCCTGTGAATAGTTAAAATAATGCTTTATCAGTTATATAACATTGTATCCACGTTGTCCTGTCCTGTGGTTGGGATAGGTTGTTCTCCTTGGGGTCAGGTGACCAACAGTGACGGGTCGGGTCAGATGCGGATCTACACCCAGTCTGTCATCTCAGCCTTACAGAAACATTTGGCTTCCTCTGACCCAGAGCTGGGAGGACCACTGGAGAACCTGGTACTACTAAACAAGCTATATGTACTGCGTACACAGCTCTGACTGTGAAACCACTACACATTTTCCTATCCTCTTCATAACCCACATTTCTACATCCTAAATGAGTCATGTCTTACTCCCCTACCCACAACATGGAATACTGAACTTATATACACTTATATGTATTGAGCGATTTGTGTGGTGAGCTCAGCCTTATCGCTTTGCATTGATTGGGAGATCTGTTGTCCTGCACAGTATAATGGTGGTGTCTATTATGTAAAACAATTCTGACTACACCTTTTTCAAAAACAGCACTCTTGTCTTTCTTCGCCTACCTCATCTTCCTCTTGCAGGACGTTGGTCCGACAGGTTTGTCTTCCCACTGGGAGTCCCGGGTCATGCAAGGTTCCATCATGGTGGCGTCCCTGGCAGAACCATCAGCGGTGCGGATTGATGTGGTCACCCTGGCCGCCCTGCAGGACACTGGCTGGTACTCTGTCAACCTCAGCCAGTCACAGGACCTGGTCTGGGGAGACGGTACGTGATATGCTGAAGGATCAGGCCTATTAGATGCCATTGTATTAGTACTGTCAAGACACTGTTGTTACTGGATACCTTTACACACCATGGGCTGAAGTATTTTGTGTAGCAGTAATAGCAAGGCCATGGACATTGTTTATTTACCTTGTGGGTAATATTGCTTTTGTACAGTTATCAAGGCATATGTCCTGAGGGAAATGTGTTTTGTGTAGAGCATTCACAAACTAGAAACACGAATAATAACAAGACGTTTTTACTTACCACATGAAAAAGTGAGAAGCTAATAATTTATATCAGGTTTTGTATTTTGCGAACTAGCATAGCTGTAACACTTCCTTGACTAATCTGATTGCTTGGTTAAAACCGTCATGCCAGGGATGGAAATTAAGAAATCCAATGTTCTGTAATGATTAATTCATATAACATATATAGGTGAGGGAGCCAAGTTTGGATATCCATCAACCTGTCAGGACAACTCTTCATCCTTTTTCTGCATCGGCAGGTAGAGTCGAATAATCCCCTGACACACACACACACACACACACACACACACACACACACACACACACACACACACACACACACACACACACACACACACACACACACACACACACACACACAATTGTGACATCTTGTTGCATCTCGTTTTCCTTGTCAGTGGACATGGGTGTCATTACCTTCACCTCCACAAGGGGGAGTGCCAGACTGATGAATACCTGGAAGGATGCCGTATTTATAAACCCCTCAGGAACCAGGTGAGTTGTCTTCATTCTCCAATAATCATCCTAAGCATCTGAGCCAGGTCTTTATGATATAAAATAACTCAAATCCCCTTACGCTTCATCTGTGCAGTGTCATTGTCACTCCTCACCTCACCTGACCTCACCTCTCATTCTCTCTCACTCTGTCTTTCATGTAATGTCTACTTCCTTAATGTCAGAGTGAATGCTGGAAAGAGGAGAACAAGATGCAGTCCGTGGAGGAGGAATCGAGAGGAGAGATGTATGGCATTGACAGTCGCTGCTTTTTCTCCAATCTGACCAGAGAGGTTAGTGTGTGAGGGCACGTGTGTGTGTATAGGACAATATGATATACAGTACATACACAAAATCCTGCGGTGTTAATTTGATTGTTAAAGTAACACTCATGATTTTACAGTGTCACAGTATGAACGCCTTTACTTGCGCAAGTTGTCTCAGTATAACATTTGTAACCTGTGTGCTTTTGTCAGTCTCCTCTCATCCCTGTGTCTGAGGACCAGAGGGACTCCCTCTCATCCGTTAGCACAGTAGATGGTCGTTGTTACAGATACAGGTGCACTGGACCCAACCGGTACCACATTCAGGTGTCTGGATCTGACTGGATGAACTGTCCTGCAGGAAGCGCCATCCAGGTAGGCTTGTGAATTGTTGCTCTAAAATGCCTCAAGGACACATGATCACACACTACTGAAGTATGCCCATCTTCTCCTTTGTGAATCTTTTAAACTGTGATATACTCTCCTGTGTGCATAATTTACTGTTGAAACATATAGATAACTGTGTTGCAGTATATCAATATTCCACCTCAACCTACACTGCAAAATCCCTAACCCTCACTGTATTAAGCTAGCACAAACAGATATGACCAATATGTAATCTTTTGGTGAATTTTGTATATAAGATATAATCCTAACATTATTTGTGTAACAGTCGAGCTGAATGAATACATGCCTTGAAGGGCTGCTGTGTCCTCCTGTGGCCTTTGCATTTTGAGACTTTGAGCACTCATTCTGTGTCCTCTCTGGTTGTTGTTGCTATAGGTACAAGGATACCGAGGCTTGGTCTTCTGCCCTGACAGGAGGTTATGTCAACACACTGACATTAAATCTGCACACAACCATCTCAGCACATCTCCTACTCCTTCCACAGGTGGGCTGTTTGCTTCTGAAAGGTAAGTCGGTCTTCTTAAAGGAGCACGTCACCTATTTTCAACCTTATCTTCACATAATCGGTCCTTACTAATGCTCTTTATAAGATGGCACAATTTCTGTCTACTCACTCTGCGTCTCATTGGTGGGCTGCTATGGACAGCTCAAAAACCTTTTTTAAGTTTGAAATCTTGTTTGAAATGACCAAACCTGCCTACCGATGATGCCCACTGGTAGGCAGGTTTCTGAACAGTCGACAGCCCTCCTCTTAGACACAGATCGAGTAGACATCTTATAATAAGCATTAGCGAGGAACAATTATATGAAGATAGGTTGAAAATGAGTGATACAAATGTCTTTGTGTGTTAAGAGGTTTAATTGAATTTGAGAACATTTGTAGTATTGTGATAATTGCACTTATACAGTATTTTACTTCATTACTTTAAGTAAATCCTCTACTCCCAGAATGATTATTTTAATTTGTCTTATTCAGTGATTCCTATCGGACCCTCCAAACTTCACCTAGTGAGACTCGATCCCCTACACAACTTTCTATAGCCACCAGTCACCCAACTGAGGTCACCATAGCAACAGTCCTGGGCATCATGGCTGCTGTCTGCCTGTTGGTTGTTGTCATGGTGATGCACAGGAAGACGTGTCACTCCTCCAGGGTCAGAGTTCAGGTCATGTCAGCAGATCCATAAAACTCTGGTAAACTTACATGTATATTATTGAGACTGCGTTCGATATTGTGGGTCTGGTTTTGTTAATAATAAAACATCCATCCGTCTATCTAACTCTCTTGTATCTCCATATTTGAAATTGCAGATTTGCAAAACAAAAAATGTAAAAGTGGTTGTCTGTCTGTATGTCTGTGGGTTTTTATAAATATTGTACCTGTGCATAACCACTAAACAATAACTTGCGTTCCATTGGAACATTTCCTGAAAAAAAGAAAAGAAATAACCACCAGATAGCGACGATATGTTAGCTAATCCCGTGTCCATGTTGCATCTACAGTACCTCAGAATGTTTTTTTCTACTATCTGCAGAAAGAAAGAAAAAAATTAACTTTACTTGACAATTTAGTCTATTAGATGGAGTAAAATTAAAAACAAATTAGACAACAGTCATCAGACACATGAGTTGACAAATGAAACACTTAAAGTATTTGGGCAGCAAGCCAGTGGCAAATTTAATTGACATTGCACCTCTCAGGAGAATCTCTCCTAAAATACACAAGCCTAAGAACCAGAAACCACCAGAGAGAGTACAAATACAGAAATGGTGAGACACCCCATTTATTTATTTCCCCAGAAAATGTTTTACACTGTGACAATCAATGGACACCAAAAACACATAAATGACTCTTTTGCTATTGTTGTTTCTACACAGTAAACTCCTCAATAGTAATTGAACTAATGGAAAATATAAAGTTAAGCTGCACGCTTTCAGTTAAATTAACACTGAGGATTTTACAGTGCACTATTTCTTCCACACAGGTATAGAGGTCTGTCTTGGGGCTACACCACTGGAACAGGCAGAGAAATAATTAAAAGTATGATTTTTCTTGCAATCAGTGGTGCGTTTCAGACACACAAAACAGAACTCCACCTTACAGCGGGGGCAGAAGATATTCTTGCAACCCGTTTTGTCATGCTCCACTCTGAGGCCACATGTAGGACAGGCCCGCAAGGAGGGGCAACCTGTGACACCCTTGACTCTATCAAAGTTAATGTCAGAGCAGGTCCTCAGTATCTCCAGCTCCTGGTTGACGCAGCCGTCGTTGTCACAGCGGTCCGTTCTCGGCATTGGACCTTTCCATTCCTGCAAGCACTGCCAGCAGAATTCGAAGCTTCTCTTTCTGTCAGCTGTACACATGGTACAACGCACACTGAGATTAGAGAAGTCATTCCTAATCACAGTAGAGCTGCAGCCAGGGCACTGTAAACATGATGTTGTGGAGAGACAAATGAGCACAGAGAGGGAATTTGTATTTAAATGGACTGAGAGAGTGCTTGGACAAGAGGAGACATAACTGAACTGTTTGCTTGTAAAAAAATAAATAACAGTACAAGCTCATGTTCAAGTGATTTCATTTTAAGGCACTCACTTGTTTGACATCACAGTATTCGCCAGCAGCAAGGCGGGCCAATTTCTCTTCAAATTCCACCCTTTCTTCAAGGGTAAGAAGGGCCATCTGACGAACCTCTGTGTACGCCCACTCTGCATCACACTTTTTCTTATTGTCCTGCCTTTCTACAGGACAGGTGAATTTGCAGAGACCCTTTAATTATGAAAAGGAAAGGACATTAAGGGAAAACGAACACATTTAAAAAATTCAAACTAAGCAGGTCAATTTTTGCAAACACAATGAAAGGCCTATTATTCTGCCACCAGGAGGCCACAATAACCTACCTGACTTGGCAGAGACCTGTGCTCCAGGAGCACTTTTTCTAGTTTCTATTGTGGTCGTTTTGTGTGGGCATGGATGGAGGCGCATCACATCCCCCAGATTATGGAACTTCATATTCCCTTACATCCCTGACCTCCCTGACCCCTGGCTTAGATTAGAACAAGCACGTGAAATGACCGCGACGTGCGTACTAATTGGTGCGTGCGTGCGTACTATGCGTCTGGAAAGCTCCGGTCATTATAGTAATAATAATTAATAACCCTGGACAATTAAATCTATCGATCGCTACGCACGTGATTTTCACAGTTCAAACAACCACCCGGGCTATAGCTACTAGTTTTAAAGTCAGTATAACGAAACACTCTTTTCAATTAGCCTATGGAATGTGGGAAGATGTCAAATGATACATTATACATACATACCTGTGATAACAAATGGCAACACCAAGCTGTGAGAGACATCGGCGTGACAGCATGACCACAGGACATAGCTGCCCTTGCAGACTTGTATTCATTCCACTCGACTGACACATGTGAAGAGAGAAACGTTAGAATTAGCCAAAATGGTTCAATCTTGGTCATAGCTCCGTTGGGCACATGGCCACACAGGCTTACTAAATAAGTAATTTAAACGGTTATTTCGTGCCCCAACCTAAAATATTTCCCACCCAACCAAACCTTAAAACATCTGTACGCGTTGGAATCTACCATTAGTTTTTGGACACGATGTATACAAAAGGGTAAACAGCGGAGCCTTGGCGGACGTTCTACCGATTCTGAGTGACATCCACATAGAACCTCATCTCGAAGCTGTATAGCGGAGTGAGAGGTTCTTAATGGAGCTATCTTGGTCATAAAAGTCAGGTAGCTCCAATCGGAACCTCACCCTCCGCTGTATAGCTCCGAGATGAGGTTTCTCGTTTGTCGGTGCCGTTTGGGTGAAAAATGGCGGCACATTTTCCACTTTACATGTTTCTTAACCCTTTCTGCACATCGTATCCAAAAAGTAAAGGTTTTCTGGAATGCTCTCAGATGTTTGACATTTTAATGTACAATAAAATCTATCCAACGTGTTGAAAAAAGCGTTTAAATCGCTTCTCTCCTCAGCCGGTTCCATAATATTATGCATAGAAGATGCAATTCAACATTTGACCAGTAGGGGAATCAGTAATGTTATCTCTACGGGCGCAACTCTTGCGCAATGTCTTAAAAACATGTAACCGGCTGAGGGGAGAGGCGAATTAAACGCCTTTTTCAACTCGTTGGATAGATTTTATGGTACGTTAAAAATTCAAACATCTGAGAGCATTTCAGAAAACCTTTACTTTTTGGATACGATGTGCAGAAAGGGGTAAGAAACATGTAAAGTGGGAAATGTGCGGAAATCTTTCACTCAAACGGTACCGAGCCACGTAGGACCTCATCTCGAAGCTACATAGTGGAGCTAGAGGTTCTAAATGGGGCTAAAAAGTCAGGCAGCTTTTTGTGCCGATGCAGTGACCACTGCACTCCAATCTACACGTTTACACTTACAGTGTTACATTGACGCTCTGTGAGCACTGATCAGGCCCAATCAGTAGACCTACGACTGGGCAATATAGCAATATGCCTATAGATACATTTAAATCGGTATTTTCCGCATTAAATCATAGTAGGCAAATATATATAGGCGGTACTTACAATCTAATTCATCTGGTCCATTGACAAATGTGAGAGAGGAGTCACTGCAGTCATACATCTTCTCCTGTACACTGGACATGTTGGATTATTCTCTCCTTCCTGCTAAATCTGTACAGTAAAGTCAGTCTGACTCTGCAAATCAGACTGTCTGCTCTGTCTGTTTTCACTTTCATTTTCTGCCCTTCCCGTAAGTCATATGGTTTTCACTCAAGTGAAAGTTTGTAGAAACTCAAGTTGACAATTTATAATCATAATAATAATGGTAATAATTATAATTATTATTATTATTATTATTATTATTTTATTATCCCGTGAGGCTGGGAGGTGGACATTATGTTAATAATAATAATAATGATAATAATACCCTAATAGCCTACTAGGCTAGCCTATCTACTACTACTACTACTAGGCCTACTACTACTATCCTACTGCTACTAGGCTACTAGGCTACTTCTAGAATAGGCTAATAATAATAATAATTGTAGAATAGGCTAATTATTATTATTATTATTTTATACAGATTTTTGCTTGGAATAAATATGGCCCCATCACAAAGACTATGAGGGAAACCTTTGGCCTGCCCTCAATCGGTCCATTATTTCTGATAGAACCAACATTAGGCTACTGCACTTGGGGCACACACACGCACACCTACGTATAGTGATTTAATCATTTTACTGTAAGATTGTCATTGCTTCTTATGGGCTTATTTTGAACCTTTAGCTTTTTCAATCAATTTGGTGTAGGCCTGCACACCAACCTATAGCATTTCAAGACAAACAATAGACAAATTGGCTGTTTTCATAGCGATGCACAGGAAGTGTCACTCCTCCAGGTCAGAGTTCAGGTCATGTTAGCTCTGGTCCATTAGCCTGAAGGAGAACTCCTTCAGGCTAATGGACCAGAGCTAAGGTCATGTTATAGCAGATCCACAAAACTGTATATATGTATATTATTGAGACTGCATGTGATACTATGGGTCTGGTTTTGTTAATAATAGAACATCCATCTAACTCTCTTGTATCTCCATATTTGAAATGTATAGTACTACTACTACTACTACTAGTAGTAGTAGTAGTAGTAGTAGTAGTAGTAGTAGTAGTAGTAGTAGTAGTGCAAAAACAGCATACAAGCAAAACAAAAAAATTAAAGTGATAGTGGTTAAGTCTGTGTGTTTATAAATATTGTACTTGTGCATGACCACTAAACAATAACTTGTGACCTCTAAAAAAGAATTCAATTTCCTGAAAAATAACAGTTTTAATTTGGACATACAATTGAGGCTTCCAAGTTCCAGCTGACAGCGACGATATGTTAGCTAATCCTTTGTCTGTGGTTAGTTGCATCTACAGTGCCTCAGAATCTATACATTTTATTCTACTATCTGCAGAAGTGGACAGTCATCAGACACATGTTGACAAATTAAACACTTTAAGTATTTGGGCAGCAAGCTGGTGGCAAATGTAATTGACATAATGCATCTCTCATGGGAGAACCCCATTTATTCATTTCCTCAGAAAGAGTTTTACACTGTGACAATCAATGGACACCAAAGCACATAAATTACAATTTTGCCATTGTTGTCTCACAGTAAACTCCTCAATAGTAGCACAACTTTGAAGAGCAAACTGACCAAATTGCTCTCTTTCAGTTAAACTAACACTGAGTGAGGATTGTACAGTGCACTATCTCTTCCACACAGGTATAGAGGTCTGTCTTGGGGCTACACCACTGGAACAGGCTAAGAAATAGTCAGAAATGCTTTTTTTCTTGCAATCAGCGGTGCGTTTCAGACACACAAAACAGAACTCCACCTTACAGCGGGGGCAGAAGATATTCTTGCAACCTGTTTTGTCATGCTCCACTCTGAGGCCACATGTAGGACAGGCCCGCAAGGAGGGGCAACCTGTGACACCCTGGACTGAGTCAAAGTTGATGTCAGCGCAGGTCCTCAGTATCTCCAGCTCCTGGTTGACGCAGCCGTCGTTGTCACAGTGGTCCGATCTCGGCATTGGACCTTTCCATTCCTGCAAGCACTGCCAGCAGAAATCGAAGCCTCTCTTTCTGTCAGCTGTACACATGGTACAACGCACACTGAGATTAGAGAAGACATTCCTAATCACAGTAGAGCTGCAGCCAGGGCACTGTAAACATACATGATGT
>NC_139956.1:20261285-20336285 GCF_963454915.1 Gymnoscopelus microlampas | reverse complement strand
AAATAAACTCACTTCACACAAAGCTCAATTGAAAACACCATTACATTTATTTGGCCATCAACACGTTTGGTTCATAATCATGGTTAAAAATAATTATTAAAGTTTTAACTCAGTGCTTACAAACATTGAGCTGAACTGTGGATACAAATCAATGTGTTGTCCTTCTTCTGTCTGAGACTACTTAAGCTCTCAAAAGTTAGTTCCAGGTTAGTTCCAAAAACAAATATCACCACTTCTTTACACCTGTAAACCATTGATGTGACAATGCAGTTTAAAGTAAGATGCACCTCATACAAGATTTCTTTTTCTCTTTTCCTTCTTCCATCTTGACGCCCCTCTCATTATTGGGAAGTGGACTATCCCCTGTTGAGACCCTTGTTCTAGCCTCTGCCTTTGACGCTATAGTCTCTTTCTCACACACCTCCTTACTGTCTCGCTGCATTTTCTTTACATGCTGCTTCTGTTCTATCAAAGGCTCCTTCTCAAGCCCAGCCTCGTTGAAACTGGTATTTACCCTATCTTTAGGTAGTGCTATGCTGATTTCATCTTCCACATGGTATTCTGTCTGTGTGACACTGTTGAGCGCTTCTCCTATGTTTCCATTGTGTTCCACCAGGTTGTCCCTTGGTTCATCTAATGACATGATTTCCTCCTGTTTATCGTCTGACTTGTCTCTTGGTAGACTTTGTTCAGAACTCTCACTGGGCAACTGTGACTCTGGAGCTTTGGAATAGAGGCATTATAACAGTTAATAATTATTAACAGCTCAACAGGTTTGATTGTTTGCACAATAGATCTGATTATGTAACTTAGTATCCCTTACCTCTCCTGTACATGTACAGGTACGCACTAGTGGATCTGAAGAAGTGAAAGATACATTTGACAGCATTGTTATCTTTTTGGATCCAACTATACCAAAGAGACCACATTCTAAGATATAAAGCATAGATTAAAAAATAATATGTGACATACTTGTGTGTGCTGTTTCGTGCAAACAGTTCTTCTTGAGTCTGCAAGATGAAACAAAAGCATTTGACATTTAGCTACTTAAGGCAAGCTATTTGACATATATTTCACATGTCATATATAATGTACAAGTATGCACTAAATGTTCTACTCACCTCACAGACCCTCAAGTCATTAAAGTCATGCCAGGTGTTATTGAGAGACTGGATGGTGGCTGTGTAATGTCCACCACTCAGAGTACCAAAGTGATTCACCATTCCATACAGTTGATACTTGACATTCTATTCATGCAAATGAAAACATATAATGAGATCAAAATATTACAAAAAAGGAATAGTAGAAAACACCATTCAACTACATTTCTATGGTGGCTTCTTCATACCTTTATCTGCAAAGTCTGTGGCACATCTACAGAGCAGTCAATTTTGAAGTTTGACATGGTGTTGTAATCAAAGTCAAATATATTGAGGAGTACAGTCAGAATCTGGGGACACTTCTCCATTTCGCACTCCTAAGTAAACATTAAACAACACTGGAATTAATCAGTATGTGAATCATAAAAATACTGTAAGTCACACACACACACACACACACACACACACACACACACACACACACACACACACACACACACACACACACACACGTGTGTGTATATATATATATATATATATATATATATATATATATATATATATATATATATATATATATATATATATATATATATACATACTGTACATACATGCATACATACTACGGCAATTTGATTGTGGTGAACATGAAAAGATTCAAATTTCCAAAACTCACAATGATTGCCTTTGCCTTTCCATCACAGTGGTCACAATACACCGAATTGTCTGCACTGACTGATGTAGGCTCGAAAAACATTGCAATGCCCTCTTCCTGGAAATGCATCAACTTTGTAATCAATTCCAAAACGACATCCATATCTCATATCACACAAAATATGGTTAAATACTGAACTTTAACGTTCCCTTACCAAGCTGTAGAGTTGATCTTCTATTCGTAGTGGCAGGGTCCAAATTGAGGCTTTTTGCTCATTCACAATGTGTCCGTCAGAACACTGGGTTCTGTGTTTCAACTGTCCTTGGAAGACCTAAATAAAAATGTATGTTATAACAACACTGTAAATGTATATTTACAATATTTTTCTTTTTTGTGCATGCAGGCAGTGATTTACAGTTTCTTTCTCACCTCAGATGCCTC
Source organism: Gymnoscopelus microlampas (assembly GCF_963454915.1). Lineage (NCBI taxonomy): Eukaryota > Metazoa > Chordata > Actinopteri > Myctophiformes > Myctophidae > Gymnoscopelus > Gymnoscopelus microlampas. Next base: position 20,334,089 of record NC_139956.1, on the reverse strand, counting down.
GGAGCTGACCATACTTAAAATCTTCTCTAAGCATTCAGCAGCATCACATTGCACAAAAACTGCAGAATGACACAGAGAGAAGTCAACTCAATGACAGTTGAATTATTCAACTTGACTAGGCTCAAAGTGAAATACAAGTTTCTAGGTAGCCTAATGGCAATGGTCTCTGCTCTTTTGCTGTTATCACTGATTGATCAACATACCGTTTTGAATCCCAAACGTTGCAGTGATAGCATTTGTTCTGCCGGTTCCTTTTTCCAGATTTTCAAATAAATTTAGCAGGTGACGGTCATGATGATTTTCCACATCTAACCTGTGTGGGAAAAGAACCATCCAATAGAAACATTGACCATTCTGCAAAGCATTTCGTTCAAATTAGAGCCCGACCGATGATGGCAGAATCTTGAGTCTGATTTTTTACTGATATTTTGTCAAAACACTTTCTAATCAATTTGGAAAAACTTGATTTGAGAACATTTAAGTAGAATTTATTTTATTGAAACACCAGTTTCAATAAATAAATAAATAAATATTTTGAAAACTTTTGAACATTTTCACCAAGAAAAAGTCAAATAATGATCAATCAGTCGGGCTCTAGTTCAAATATGAATTGGTAATTTTGTGTTATGTAAAGATATCCTCATCAAACCTTTCTTTGAACTCAGTCGTCATGAAGAGTATTTGTAGAACAGAGTTCAGATAACAGGTAGCTCCCTGATTATGCAAGCCATGGAAAACAGTGGTCTGAGTCTGTCCCTTTGACGGAGATTCTAAGTGAACACAAGACAGACTACATTACAGCAGTGGTTCTCAACCTTTTCAGGCCACAACCCCCCAAAATAACCGTAGCATAGATATGAAGACAAGGTTGTGCAGTTTTTGCTGTTTGTTGGCTCATACCTTCTTTGTCAGAAGTTGGCTCTTTGGTTGAGTTTGGTCCATTAGTTGTAGATTTTGAACGTGTGTTCTTGCGGCTGTTGCCTTTCTGATCACACGCCTTCTTGTGCCTGTTGCCTTTCTGATTACGTGCCTTCTTGCTGTGTGTAGGGGAAGAAAGAAAGACCACAATAGATCACATCATATCAAATTCTTTCCAGGTCTGTATGACAAATTTACATTGAGAAATGTTTTGCTGTCAGATGAGGTACAATTTTAATTGATTTAGCACATATCTAAAGGCAAAAAGTGAACCTTACCGTTGTTGACCCATCTTGAAATGACTTTCACACTGTTGCCATAGACTCAGGCTCAGCCTACTTTACCATGGTTGCTTGCAACTTTTACTTTCATTTCGTCATGGATGTAAAAAAATCAGTTTCACTTGAGTGTTATCGCCCCTGACCTCTATCCATGCCATAAAACAAGAAAAGATCTGAAATCAAGAGAACATATTGGTCTGTTATCCTGAGACTTTCTGATATCAACACAAATAGGCTATATTTCATGAAAATGTAACACTAATTCTAAACTAAATTTAAGGCTCAAATTAAAGGGTGTGAAAACATTTTAAATGGGTAAAAATGCATTCAGATTAACTGTGACACACAAATATGAAAGGCAAGTTAAAATACAAAATATACCAAAAGATTAAGTCTTGGTCATGACTGTGCCGACCATCACCACGACTCTGTGAAATCCTGAGTATCAATTCTCTCAGGACTTTGCAATGTAGGTTCATAAGAGAACCGTGGCAAGTAAATTACACTTATAGGAGAGTATAGTTAAAAGTTACACAAAGGAGATGGGTATTTCAGGGGGTGTGGTCATGTGTCCCTGAGGCATTTCAGAACAATAGGAACATACTCAACTCACAGAAAGTTGTACATTTTATTTACTACATGTAAATAAAATGTAAATGAAATGTACAACTTTCTTTGAGATGGTTGGGTTGTTGATGTACACTATCACTATGTGTTCTATTTTCGCTTATGTACTATCCTTTTTGTATTATTATTTGTATTATTTATCAGAATTTACAGGAGGATTGCGTGAAATAGCGCTTGCACACCACCTGAACTCTGTGTTCATCTTTTTTTCATTACCGTAAGCAATGTTTCAATCCTAAATTTCCATTCCATTTCAACAATAAACCGGCTGATTTCACTAAGCTGCTACCCCCTCTCTGATCTCCACAGCTCCGCTACCTGCATGATGCTTCCTGCTGGACAGTTCATCCAATCAGATCCAGACTCCAGGACCTGGTACGTGGTACCTGTTGGGTGGAAGATAATATGCTGTGTCACTGCAACTGGATTTTTTTTTATCATGTTTCAACATTTCACTTTCAGTCTCTCTCCTGCCATTTACAAGAAGCCACATGACTTATGGGAAAGCAGCATGCCATAATCTTTATGGGCTTCAATCATTTATCGGAATCTTTTGGTTATGGTTTATGGTGGAATGCAAGCCTTTATTCTTCTGTAGGCTGTTCCAAGAACGTTCCAGTCTGTAATGTAATTTACTGGCTTTTTCACAATTGCTAACATTTTCCACAAATGAACAGTGGAAGCACCACGTACAAATAGGATATGTAAATCAGTACATAACACAATAATACATAAATAAAATCCTCATTGTTAATTTAAGCGTCCATTCAGTATATGTCTTAGTTAAATGAATAACACACACACACACACACACACACACACACACACACACACACACACACACACACACACACACACACACACACACACACACACACACACACACACACACACACACACACACACACACACACACACACACACACACACACACACAGAAGAGCAAATGAAGAGTAGCTGAAAGAGAGACCAGGCAGCACTGGTAAGCAGCTCTGGGTCTCTTGAGCAGCATGTTTTGTTAAAAAATTGTATTTGATTATATATATATATATATATATATATATATATATATATATATATATATATATATATATATATATATATATATATATATATATATATATCATCAGCATATTCAGGCCATGAGGCACTTGTAAAAAATAGGTAATCTGAACACAGATCAACCTTGACATCCTTTACTGGAGACTGTCTGTGCCCTTCCAAAGGCCACGTTGTGACAAACATACTTTATATGAGAGAGAAAGATAAGGTATTAATCTGATCCATAAAAGCATAAATAGCTATAAAGGATTTGTTTAATTATTGTTAGCATACTTGACTAAAGGACACTTTATTGCGCAACATTTTTTTAGAATAGAAATACTAAATGAATTATTATGTCACTTGCCAGTTATAAGACAGCTATGCTGTTGATAGATGATTAAATAAATCAGCCTCCACATATAGCCTACTGCATAGGTCCAAACGTGGGACTATTCCTTTGGTTGGTAACAGGACATGTGGGCACCAAAACCATTTGGGCACCAGGACAACTGGGCACCAAAACCATCTGGGCACTATAGGGTCACGTGGGCACCTGGACGAGTGGGCACTTAGGGGTGGAAATAACTGGCCACCTGGACGAGTGGGCACCTGGAGAGGTGGGCACCAGGACAACTGGACACCAAAACCATCTGGGCTCTAGGGACATGTGGGCACCTGGACGAGTGGGCACCTGAATTAGGATTCGTGCCCACAAGTGTTTTTTAACTTTACATACTGTAGCATGCTTTGTTGTTGGTAAGTGATATTTAACCCACTGTTCTTTAAACCCCCAAACAAAACACAACAACGAGGTCAAAAGTACAATATAGGAGTTTATTTGCCAAAATAGTGCTGAGGTCAAAAGTACTTTATAACAGGGTTTCAAAGTACAATATAAGAGTGTATTTGCCAAAATAGAAGACCTGTTAAAAAATAGAACAAATTGAGAAAATGGTAAAATACCAAAAAGAATGAAGGATACCAAAAAAATGTCAAATGATCAATGTTAGGATAGAGACAACATAGCTAAACAGTACACAATAAAATGATAGAACCTCAGTAGGCTACTATGTTGGCAAATAAACTCTTATATTGTACTTTTGACCTTGTTGTTGTGTTGTGTTTGAGGGTGTAAAGAACAGCGGGTTAAATGTCACTTACCAAAAACAAAGCAACATGCTATGTAAAGTTAAAAAACACTTGGGGACACAAATCCTAATTCAGGTGCCCACTCGTCCAGGTGCCCAGTTATCTCCACCCCTAAGTGCTCACTCGTCCAGGTGCCCACGTGTCCCTAGTACCCAGGTGGTTTGGTGGCCAGTTGTCCTGGTGCCCATCTCTAGGTACCCACTCGTCCAGGTGCCCAGTTATCTCCACCCCTAACTGCCCACTCGTCCAGGTGCACACATGTCCCTAGTGCCCAGTTGTCCTGGTGCCCACCTCTCCAGGTTCCCAGTTATCTCCACCCCTAAGTGCCCACATGTCCCTACAGTGGTTTTGGTGCCCAGTTGTCCCAGTGACCACTCGTTCAAGTGCCCAGTCCCAGTCATCCCAAAAATATGGTGCCCCCCCCCCCTGTCTTATATTTGGCTAATTAGAGTGCTGTTTGATGAAAACAAGTCCTTCATTTTAAGATTGATTGGTTTTCATTCTATGTGTGTCGTTTTTGGACATGAACAAATTACCCAGCATCTTGCTAACCTCTCCCAGGGCGACGTCGACGTCTCACTTGAAAGTTTGAAACTGCAATTGGCACTTGGTTAACTGAAAATGAAACTGGACTCTAGGCCACGTGTTTTCATGACGCGACAACAAATCACAAGCAAAAAACGAAACTCAGTTCATATTCTTCACTTGCTGACTGGTGACCTCGCCTTCAGGACGCAACTGTATTTAGCTGAATGCTGGCTGAAATATTTTCTTATTTAGCAACTACGATGCAGTTGTTGGACTCCGCTTAACTCTTAATGGATCGTTTGTACTTATTATGGCGCAAGTAAGACATTTGAATTAATTAAGTTAAAAGCAGGGCTACAATGTATCAACGAAGTAAAGATGGGTCTGGTCTAGACTCTGACAACTCTCCAGGTAAGCTACAGTAGGCGAAGCAGTTGAACTGACATAATAAATCCGGCTATTAAAATTGTTATTCTGTGCTGTTACGTAATGTAGGCTTAGCCTTGATCCCAGGCTAATGTAGGCTATTAAGCTGCGTGTCCCCATCACAGTCTGCAGGTACAATGGCTTGAAGAATCAAGGAGTAAATTCTTTGAACAGTGTGCTCCAGGTTCTGTTCTTGAACAAAGACTTCAGAGAGGCTGTAGAAAGGTTTGTTCCACTTTTGGATTCATCATAATTATAGTACTCACTCAATGTATCAATGATTTATTCATTACTTTTGTTAATAGGAAGTAAATGGACATACATACATACATAATAAAAGTTTGCTTGAGACCCAGTAATAATTTCTTCTATACTGTGTGTAGGTACTGCAGTGAAAATCCCAACAGTGATTATTATATTGATGCTCAGCTTAATAAAGTGTTTGATGACTTAAAGAAAGGTACAGGCGATTCATATGCTGTGAAAAGGAAATTGCCTGTTGGAGGTAAGAGACATGATATTATATTTGTAAATTACTTGTTAATCAACTGTTGTGAAATAAATGTGTCAACTGTTTGACCACCCCACTTCCAGTGTATGGACAGCATCATGCTGCTTGGTGTTTGGAGGAGATCCTGAGGATCTCCAGTCCTGAGGCATCACAGGTACTGTAGTAGACTTCTAATGCTAATCACAGACTGTCTCCTCATCATGGACAATCTGTTTAAAATATTGACATACGCTTGTGTCTTCAGATGTTTTGTGGAGTGGGACTTTTAAGACACAGGACCACATGTGACACATGTCACCACCAGACTGATGAAATCAATGCATTCTGGAATCTGCCTCTTGATGTCATGGATACAGATACTGATGTCTATAATGTGGTAAAGACAATTTTCTGATTTAGCACAATTAAAAATTAGGTTTTGTGACATGTCTGCATAATTGTATAATTTAATGATATTAATTGAGTTTATGTCATTAATCACGCAATGATACTTTTCAGATGGATGGTATCAAGTCATTATTCAGATGTACCAAACTCAATGGACAAATGTACTGTGTTCCCTGTTGTGCCAAAGTAGACGCAACTACTGTAAGTTATGAAGAATTAAGACTCTAATAAACTTACATAGAGGCTTTGTCATACTATTTGTATGTGGTCACATTTAACATCTTTTTTAATTACAGTATAATGACAATAGAATAAACTAGCTCTAACACTATGCACATGATTACTGCCACTATAGTATCACTCCAACTATTACTAGTACCTTTACTATTACTACTACTATTATTACTACTAATACAAATACTACTACTACTACTACTACTACTACTACTACTACTACTACTACTACTACTATTACTATTACTACTACTACTGCTGCTACTACTACTAATAATAATCCAGTGTGATCATAGTTTCTAAACATATTCTAACTATATTCCTATATGGTATTCTGTATACTATACTGCATCAACCAGCAAACTGGGATAATAGATCATCCAGAGAATCTGACACTGCTGCTCAACCGATTTGAGTATGAAGACAATCACAAGCAATATGATCAAATAAAACCCTGTGTGTGGGTGCCTCGCACCCTTCAGATAGAGGTATGTGTCAACTTCCTCATAACTGTTCTTAAAATGTGTTGATGTCCGCTACTTTAAAACTTTTCCTTTAGTGGGATTGTCTGTGATTATCATAATTATTTTTTATATTTCTGATCAGGATCAGACATATGAACTACATGCAGTTGTAGAGCATCATGCAGGTCTGACAGATGGAGGTTTCTCTGCTACAATCAAGACTCAGGATGATGGGAGATGGTATAAGTTTAAGGACAAACTTGTCACCGTGGTAAGAGAAATCACAGTCACATTGGTAGAACATACTAGTACCAGCAACACTCTTATTACATACTGATGTTTCCATGCCATTATGTTATTCATTGTCAGTCTTTTCATACACTGATTTAATGTTATTGCTTTATTTGACAGGTGGATCCGCAGCCAGTCATGGAAAAGTAAACTTCATCTCCTTATTTTAAATTCTCACTTGAGGCTTGATGCTCATAGTAGCTTGTGTGTGTGTGTGTGTGTGTGTGTGTGTGTGTGTGTGTGTGTGTGTGTGTGTGTGTGTGTGTGTGTGTGTGTGTGTGTGTGTGTGTGTGTGTGTATATGTATATATATATGTATGTATATATATATATATATATATATATATATATATATATATATATATATATATATATATATATATATATATATATATATATATATATATATAATGTATACACACACACCCACGGTATACTAAACTCCCATTTGATGCATGTTTCTTCCAACAGTCCTCATCTCCTTATCTACCAGAAAGAGAAAAGTAAGTCCTCATATGCTGCATATGCCTGGTGATTTTTAGGATGAGACGACTGCTTTGTTTCATGGTAGAATATCTCTTGGTGCTTTGCCTCAATTTTGTGTCTGTTTTGCTTCTATTTTCTAGCACATGAACCAGATACTTCAGTTCATGAAGTCAACCTAGAGTCTTCTTCTGAAGACCGTAGCGACATTTTTAGAGAAAGTGATAGAAATGCACCAGAGGAGGGTAATGATAATGCAGGGCTTGATTCCATTGGAGACAGAGAAGTGTCCAGTGTTTCATATCAAGAGGAGAGAGTCCACACAAGGAAAGGAAGCAATTTGTCAGTACACAGTGACCTCCATAAGAGTCAGGACAGTCAGAACATGCCTTTTAAAGAACAACATCAGGACCATGGACAGAAGCATAAATATTCAGATCAGAAACATACACAGACAACTGTTAACACATTAGCAAGACTTGATGTTAAGGGAAACATGGATGAAAAAGAAGGAAAGGGAGGAAGAGATGAACATGTCCAAAACATGAAATGGTGGAAGAAAGATGAAGTTGGTGGCAAAAAGAAAGAGGCTTCCAGGCAAACAACAGCAAAGAGCAACTGTCCTCCGGAAACAAATTCTTCAGAAACAGGTGCACCTGCCAACTCTGGTGACTCTCCAGGTTAATAATAATAATAATAATAACTTCAATTTATATAGCGCCTTTCAAAAGCCCAAGGCTAGCTGTAAACTATGACATACTGTTACTTAGACATACTGTATCAGAATTCAAATTGTAACATCTGAGTTTGTACATAATTTCAAATGTCTCTCTTACAGTCTCCAAGTATTATGGTTTGGAAAGACAAGCACCAACCAACTGTTCCTTAAACAGTGTGCTCCAGATTCTCTTCATGAATAAAGACTTCAGAGAGGCTGTAGGAAGGTCTGTTCTACTGTACTATTGGTGTAATGATAATCTCCATATCTTCATTGTAGTTGTTAGTTACATGTACACAAATGTACCAGACTGCTCATGCCAAGTATATGATTTCCTCTTATAGGGTCTGCAGTATAAATCCCAAGACTAAGAACACTGATGCTCAGCTTAAAAAGCTGTTTGAAGACTTAAAGAAAGATACAGCTGATTCACATGCTGTGAAATGGAATTTGGGTGGTGGAGGTATGACACATGAGATTTTATTAGTAAATTAGAATTACCTCTGAATACATGTTAATCTAGACTGAAATAAATGCTTTATGTTTTATCATCCTACTTTCAGCACATATTGAGCGTAATGCTGCTAAGTATTTGGAAAATATCCTGAACATGACCAGTCCTGAGGCATCACAGGTACTGTACGCTTCTAATATTAATCACAGACATACTGTACTGTCTCCTTATGAAAAGTCTGCTTAAAATATCATGTATACATTTACATGTACACTTGTGTCTTCAGATGTTTTGTGGACAGTTAAAACACAGGACCACATACAGTAGATGTCACCACCATATTGATAAAGTTGATCCATTCTGGAATCTTCCTCTTGTCATGGATACAGATACTGAAGTCTATAGTGTGGTAATGACAATTCTCTGATTCAACACAATTCTTTTTGTGACATGTCTACGTATAATTTTATAAACAATAATATTAACCGATTTTATGTCTGATAATTACATACTTTTCAGTTGAATGGAATTGAGTCATTTTTCAAGCATTCCAAATTCCGTGGACATCACCAGATGTACTGTCATCAATGTCGTGTCAGAAGAGATGCAACTACTGTAAGTTCTGGGGAACAAAATAAGCAAACAAACAAACAAACAAACACGATTTACATAGAGACTATGTCATTAAATGTGTATGGTCATAATATTTCTCATGCATTGCAGTCTAATGACATTTAGATAGCTTCTGTAGGTATTCATTCTGTTCGACCTTAAGATAGACTTGCCAGTACTTGTAAACATGAACATTGTATTAAACCTATAAACCATTGTGCCAAGAGTTTTAACTCCCATTAACTTAGCTCCATCTACTTCTATTACTACTACTACTACTACTACTATTATTAATCCTAATTATATTCAACACCATAATGATAATCATAGCTTCTAACTATATTCTGACTATTATTCCTGTATATATGTCAACCAGCAAACTGGGATAATGGATCATCCAGAGATTCTGACACTGCTGCTCAAACGATCTGAGTATGAAGATTTTCTCTATCGATTCGACCAAATAAACCACCGTGTGGATGCGCCCCTAACCCTTCAAATAGCAGAGGTATGAGTCAACTACCTCATAACTGTTATTTTTCTTTCTTGATGTCTTCTTCACATATTTTACTTCACTGTGATTTTCTGTGTTTTTGATATCTCTGATCAGGGTCAGACATATGAACTACATGCAGTTGTAGAGCATTGTGGGGGAGTGCTACAAAGTGGAGGTTACACTGCTACAATCAAGTCCCAGGACGATGGCAGATGGTATAAGTTTCAGGACAGAACGGTAACACTGGTAAGAGAAAGCGCCTTCACATTGATTAAATATAGTAGCAACAACACCATATTACATACTGGTGTTTCTGTGCCATTGTGTCATTCATTGTCAGTAATTTCCTACACTGATTTTGTTTTCTTTGATAGGTGGATTTGCAGCCATTTCAGGCATTCACAGAAAAGTAAAAATCTGGTCATTTTAATGTGTTTTGATCCTTTATTTTCAAACCTTTTGATTGAATGTAATAAATAAATAAATAAATAATTATACATTTAATACATGTTTTTTTCCAACAGATCCAGCAGCCCTCATCTCCTTATCTACCGAAAGGAGAAAAGTAAGTCCTGGCATATGCTTGTCGATATCTTTTATGCTTTTATGGTGAGACAGCTGCTTTTTTTCATTGAAGTAGAGAATCTCTTGGTGCTTTGCTTACATTTTCTTTGCGTCTGTTTTGCTTCTATTTTCTAGCACATGGACCAGATACTTCAGTTCATGAAGTCAACCTAAAGTCCTCTTCTGAAGACTGTAGTAGCATTTGTAGAGAAAGGAATAGAAATGCACCAGAGGAGGGTAAGGATAATGATGGACTTGATTCCACAGAAAAACATAATGGTGCAAAGAACAAATACACTGCAGACAGAGCAGTGTCCAGTGTTCCATATCAAGGGGAGAGAGTTCCACAAAGCATAGGAAGCCATTTGTCAGGACAAAGTGGCCTCTTCAAGATTCAGGACAGTCAGAACAGGGTTTCTAAAACAGAACGTATTCAGGACCATGGACAGAGAGAGCATGAAACAGCAGGAAATCATAGGCAGAACTTACAATATACTGATCAGAAATATTCACAGGAAACACACACATTTACAAGACCTGACAACTATGTAGAGTTGTCATGTCTAGATGTTAAGGGAAACATAGGTGTTAAGAGAAAGGAAGGAAACAGAGGAATGGAGGAGTGGAAGAAAGATGGAGGTGACAAAAAGAAAGATGCTTCCAAGCAAACAACAGCAAAGAGCAACTCCCCTCTGGAAGCAAATTCTTCACAGACAGGTACATCTGCCAACCTGCCTCATGCCGAATATCAATGCGCAATCAAAGTATTGTCTCTAAAAATAGCTATAACCCTAGGACATTGTTCAAGGTAATATATTAATTCACTAATCCCATCCGTTGCAATAACATCAAACTTTGCCAAGAAAAATGGGAGGAACATTGAAATTATTTCAGACTAATTTAATCATTTTGAACCTGTCACCTAATGAACACTAGAAACAACTATACTGTCAATGAAATCTACCTGTCAATTGAATCCTGTTCCAACAAAAATTCTCCTTAGCACTATTTTACCATACATTCCTCCTCCTGCAATCGTCTAAGCCATAAATCCGTTGCAACTAGTGCAAAATACTGCTGCCAGGGTTCTGACCAACTCTAAGAAACATACTCATACAACTCCCATCCTGGCATCTCTTCACCCTATTGTTTATTTCTTTTACTAACTTTTAAGGCCCAAAAGGGTCTTGCGCCCCAATATATTGTTGAGCTTATGTTTCCCCATGAGCCTCTCCGCAGCCTGAGATCCTCAGGTGGGGCTCTTCTAAAGGTCACTTCTAGCAACTAAGGGTGATCAGGCTTTTGCTGGCTTTGCTGATCAGGCTATCCAACAAACTGATTCTGTATCGTCTTTTAAATCACTTATACTTTGCTTTAGTTCTTTTTATCTGCTACAACTCTGTTACCTATTTTAAATTGTGTGATTTCTCTTCATTTTAAATTTACTGTTCCAATTTTGTAAAGCACTGTGTAACATGTTTAAAATATTATTATTGTTATCATATTTATTATTAGTATTATCATTATTATTATTATTGTTATTATTATTATTATTATTGTTGTTGTTATTAGAAGTCTAATTGTCTAAACAGTGTTGGTACATAATTTAATATCTCTCTCTTTCAGTCCCCAAGTATTATGGTTTGGAATATCAAGGAGGAAATTGTTCCTTAAACAGTGTGCTCCAGGTTCTATTCATGAATAAAGACTTCAGAGAGACCGTGAGAAGGTCTGTTATGCTATTGGAGTAATCACAATGATCTATTCTTCTAACAACTACTTCATTGTAGTTGTTGTTATTTAACAAAATACACAAATATACCAGATTGCTCATGCCCAGTGTATAATTTTGTCCTATACTGTAGGTTCTGCAGTGAAAATCCCAACAACACTAAGAATATTGATGCTGAGCTTGATAAAGTGTTTCATGCCTTAAAGAACCATAACGTTTCTTCATATGATGTGAAATGGAAATTGGGTTTTAAACGTAAGAGACGATGATAATATATTAGTAGTACATTACCTGCTCTGAACATGTTAATTACTGTGAAATAGATATGTTATATTTTACCACCCTACTTCCAGAATTTGAAGGGCATTACGCTGCTGAGTATTATTTGGAGAAGATCCTGAACATGACCAGTCCTGAGGCATCACAGGTACTCATGTTAATCACCGACATACTGTCTCCTCCATGTATTGTACAGTATACATATTCATGTACTTGTAAACTTGTGTCTTCAGATTTTTCGTGGACAGTTAAGACACAGGACCACATGTTGCGGGCCTACATGTCTCCACCAGAAAGATGAAGTCAGTCCATTCTGGCATCTGTCTCTTGACATGGATACAAATAGTGAAGTCTATAGTGTGGTAATGACACTTCTCTGATGTCCGTAGCACATACATCTAGAAAGTGTTGTGTCTTGATATCAGCATATATAATTTTACAATAAATATTTTGTGAGTACACCTTATACTGTATATTAACATAGTTTATTACAGTAATCAATGATATGGATGGATACAATTTTCAGGTGGATGGTATTGACTCACTCGGAAGAATCAAAACCAGTGGACATAACCAAAAGGACTGTCACTGTGGTGGCAAAGGAGACAAAACTAATGTAAGTTATGAAGAAAAAGGTTTCTAATATGTTATCAGAGAATGTTTTGATTTTATATGGCCATAACCTGTGTGTGTCCGGAGCTAATCTGTTTTATGCACGCTGCCAATAGGTCACAGGAGTACCTTCCTTGACTAATATTTTTTTTATTTTATAGTTTTATACTTTTTGAAATATTTAATATTTTAATCTATACTGTATGTAAGTCAAATGGGCTCTGATCGGGCTGAAACCTAAAATTTGGAGCCATACATCATAAATATGTCAGATAACTGACATCACAGGCTGTTCACATGAAATCTGAGATCCATACTGGAGCCATCCCTATGTGGATCCCAAGATCCACATGATTAGATTTTTTTTATTAATGATCTTATTGTACATTTTGCATTTTTTTCTGTTATTTGCACCTCTCCTTTGAAACATTCCAAAACACTATGCATATTATTATTGATTCTCCTACTATGACTACTTGTACTACTAATACTAATAATAATTATTAATTCATCATCACCATTATGATAATAATCATAGATTCTAACCATATTCTGACTGTATATTCCTGCATATTATGTCAACCAGCAAACTGGGATAATGGATTATCCAGAGATTCTGACTCTACTGCTCAATCGATTGGAGTATGACAAATTTCTCTTTCGATACAACCAATTAAACCGCAGTGTGGATGTGCCTCTCAACCTTCAAATAGCAGAGGTATGTGTCAACTACCTCATAACTGTCATTATTAAATTCAGGCAATGGCTGTTAATTAAATTATGTGATTTTCTGTGTTTTATATATATATTTCTGATCAGAATCAGACGTATAAACTGTATGCAGTTGTAGACCATCATGGTGGTATACCAGGTTGTGGATATTGGACTGCTACAATCAAGTCTCAAGACAATGGCAGATGGTACAAGTTTGAGGATACACATGTCACACTGGTAAGAGAAATCACCTCCACAGTCAGTACCAACTAGAAAGGTGCACACCTCTGAGCGGGTTGCCTTTCCAGGGCTGTGTTACAACCTGTTATAGCTCCACCATGAGGCCGATTTGAAACAGTTGGGCTGACGGTTCTTTCTTGGCCTACTGGGAGTGTGTGTGCAATGATTTGTGGCATTTTGTGCAAAACGGTAATCCTTTGCTCTCTGCCGTTCCGGTCTGGTGGGGATATGTTACTGTACATACTGTCTCTGTGCCATTTCTATGCCATTGTGCCAATAGTTATTGTTATCTTTGTCTTTGACAGATGGATCCACAACCCTTCCAGACACTCACGGAAAGGTAAACTTCAGTTCAAGCAGCCTTATAGGCAGTGAAATTATTGTACTTCAAGCTTCCTCAACAGTGTGGATAACAATCAAATCAAAATTAATATAAGAATATTATATTATACATTATGTATTATACTAGGGCGCCCGGCCCGCTAGGCGCACGGGGGGCGCAGGCAACTGGACAGTAATATATTGCGACGCATTGTGGGCTTGTAGATCTGCTATTTTCAAATGGCTGAAAAGTATATAGGCTGAAGTGGTTAATAATGTATATGTGTTGAAATAATAATCAAAATCTACAAAGTAGATATTGTAGCCCTATTATACATTAGTATAATCTACACGTTCATTGCAACAGGTCACTCTGTCTCTCTCTCTCTCTCTGTGGAGGGAGCATGGTCGAGTGAGCATGAGTTTGTATTGAGAGAGAGAGTGGACAATGTTGCCATGTCCATTAATTGTAAGCGACTTGTAAGCGACTTTGAGCAAGGAGGAATGGAGGCAAATGGAGGAACATTCCCAGAGCGGATTGCTTATTTCTCACGCGCAACCTGGCAACGTTGTTTCTCCGTGAATACTGTGGCGTTGTTGATAATGGTGTCTTTGGGATGTACATGGCACGTGAATGACGGACATATTACCGTGAGTGTGGTGTGATAGAGACATGACCAAAGTGAAAGCAACGGCGCGGCTTGAAGCGAAGTGGTCGCGTGTGTTGTTGTTGTGGGGAGATTTCGATGGCGGCTGCGTCGGTGGTCGGTGCTCACGCTAAAGGGAACAAAATGGTGTACCCGTGATGTTGTCCGGCTCGCGGTGTTTCGGTGTCGCTCGGCGGTGGTCGGCGGTGACGCTAGGGAACAACATGGTCGACCGTAATGTTGTGAGTTTGTGCTGGCCGCAATTAATTATGCTCCGAAGAGGCAAATGTGTGGTGAGCCATGAAAAGTAGCCTACTGCACCCGTAAATGAATTGTGCGCGTTGTGGCTTGTGTTGTTAGTGACATGTGATATGTTGTTGTTGTGTTTACTGCGAAACAATGACATGGGGAAATTATGGCTTTTCATCTTTCCAATGTATTATAGGATTACAAGGCAGGTGTAATGCATTTATACTTTAAGCTGCACAAAGGAATTTCACACACTCCTTGCCTGATGTAAACAATCAATAATTATCAACAATTCTGTACAGTTTTCCCTGTATATTGTTGTGGGAATGGAAAAATAATATACAGCATATATACATTTTACATTTGTTTGTCAGATATAAAAACCCTGTTCACCCTTGTTTATGATACTGAAGGAAAGAGGGATAATGGCGAGGTTTATTCATAAGCCTAGTTACATATCGAAGTGAGAATGAAAGTTTGCAGGGAATGTCCTCCTACCAGTGAGGAGCCCCCACTGGGAGGACACAGCGCCTCTTTCCTACTCCTCCCGCCCAACACTCCCTGCTGACAGGTGCCGCCCCAGCCTGTAAGAGTATTTACAGTGACAAATATCACCCTCCCCGCACGCCTTCCTTTCCCCGAACACTTGCCAATTGTGTTCATATAGACGCTCGACAAAGCCGGATGCACTACGGTGGATTCGAACCCCTAGACTCTGCCGTGGTGGGCAGGTACTTTACCACTGCGCCACCCTAGTGCCCCACAAATATTTTTGCTAAATTATATGTGTTTCTTCCACTAGGTCCAGGAGTGCATATCTTCTCATGTACAAGAAAGAGAAAAGTAAGTTATGGAATAAAAGAAAATATATATATTGTATGACCAGTTGTCCAGCAGAATTATAACCACTGGTCTGCTAAGCCTCTATTGGTATGTTGTTTTAACTTATAGGTTTTTCTTAACATTTTCAGAACATATTCCTGATCAAGACAGTGGTCAGAGAGAGCATGAAATAGCTGGAGAAGACTGTCAAACGTTGCAACCAGTCCAGAAAATTAGACAAAGATCTGTTTCAAAACATGAGGATAATAAAGTAGTGAGAGCAGACACATTCCAAGCCAAGAATAGGAGCATAAACATGGATGTTAGCAAGCATAGACAAGGAGGAGGGGATGAACATGTTCACACAGAATTGTGGGCAAAGAGAGAGAGGGGACAGGAAGAAGAGAGCTATGGTGGTGCAGAGGCAGGAATAGCAGGAAAAAGAGGGCAGAAAGGGCATAACGAACTGGGAGATGGTGAACAGGAGAGACCATATGACAGTCAGAAACATGGAGGAGTAAAGGAACAGGAGAGACCACATGACAGTCAGAAACATGGAGGAGTAAAGGAACAGGAGAGACCACATGACTGTCAGAAACATAGAGGAGTAAAGGAACAGGAGAGACCACATGACAGTCAGAAACATGGAGGAGTAAAGGAACAGGAGAGACCACATGACAGTCAGAAACATGGAGGAGTAAAGGAACAGGAGAGACCATATGACAGTCAGAAACATGGAGGAGAAAGGGGACAGGAGAGACACTATGTCAGCCAGACACATGGAGGACAGGAGAGACCACATGACAGTCAGAAACATGGAGGAGTAAAGGGACAGGAGAGACCATATGACAGTCAGAAATATGGAGGAGAAAGGGGACAGGAGAGACACTATGTCAGCCAGACACATGGAGGACAGGAGAGACCACATGACAGTCAGAAATATGGAGGAGTAAAGGGACAGGAAAGACCACATGACAGTCAGAAACATGGAGGAGTAAAGGGACAGGAGAGACCACATGACAGTCAGAAACATGGAGAAAGGGGCCACGAGAGACACTATGTCAGCCAGACACATGGAGGACAGGAGAGACAATACGACAGTCAGAAACATGGAGGGGTAAAGGGACAGGAGAGACAATACGACGAGAAACAGGGAGGACAGGAGATACCAAATGACAGTCAGACCCATGGAGGAGTGAAGGGTGCTGTCCAAAAGGCAGCATGTGACGACACCATGTATAAATATCTAAAGAATGCAGTTTCAGGCTACTTTAGTTCTCCAGGTAATCTATAACCCACAGCATTATGTTATATACTGTATATCATCTACAAGCGTTGAAAGCCTAATATCTGATAACTGTCATGGTATGTGATATAATTCCCCCTTGCAGCCTGCCGATACAATGGTTTACTGAATCAGGGATCAACATGTTACCTAAACAGCGTTCTCCAGGTTCTGTTCATGACCAAAGAGTTCAGAGAGGCTGTAGAAAGGTTTGGCACAGACCATATGCAGATTTTAGTTTCATTATAATGTAACTCCATTGATCATGTCTACCAATTTGCCACTTCTGGTTTTGGTGAACAATAATTTGACAGCAGATTGCTTATACCCAGTATATGGTTTCTTCCCATAGGCACTGCTGTGAAAATCCCAAGACTGAGAATATTGATGCTCAACTTAATGCACTGTTTGAAGACTTAAAGACACATCAGTCTTACACGTATAAAATCACACAGAAAATGGAAATTAAAGAAGGTGTGAGACATACTTAATATTATATAAGCAAATAGACTTCAAATACACGTTAATAAGCTAAAAGCAATAATAAACATGTTATGTTTTAACACCCTACTTCCAGTGTATGCACAGCACGATGCCGCTGAGTATTTGGAGAAGATCCTGAACATGACCAGTCCTGAGGCATCACAGGTACTGTAAGCTTTTAATGTTAATCACAGACATACCGTACTGTCTCCACCATGTACAGTATATATTCATGTACTTGTACAATTCTTCAAATGCTTCGTGGACAGTTAAGACACAGGACCACTTGCTGTAGGCCTACATGTCGCCACCATGTCTCCTCATTTAAAATGAATGAAAATATGTCATAATCATTTATCTTTTTCTGTTCTTTTGTGTCTTCAGATGTTTCTTGGACAGTTAAGACTCAGTACCATATGCCGTACATGTCACCACCATACTGATGTAGTCAGTCCATTCTGGAATCTGCATCTTGCCATGGATACAGATAGTGAAGTCTATAGTGTGGTAATGACCATTCTGTATATATATATTTTTATTACGTTTTGTGGCACTATGTATCATGTTATGAACCATGACGGTACCAGAGTTTCTTTTAGGGATCACTGATCCTCATTTATTTTTTTATTTATTCAGATGGATGGTATCAGGCAATTTTTCAGACCTACCCATTTTACTGGAGATAACCAGATGTATTGTGATAACTGTGATGCCAAAGAAGACGCGACTCTTGTAAGTTTTGAACAAACAAGTTTCTATTAACTTCACATAGAGACTTTTGTTGTTTCACTATTTGTATACTTTCATGGTATTTTACAGAAATCACATAACACTTGTGCTGACCTACGAGGTTATTCTTGGTTTACATTATATTTATATTGTTATATTAATAATAATATTATTATTATTACTGCTGTCATCATAATTATGGTTTTATCATGATTCTATACTAATTTATATGTCAATTGACCAGGAATCTGCAATAAATCATCCAGAGATTCTGACACTGCTGCTCAAGCGATTTGAGTTTAACTTCCAACTGATGGATTATATTAAAATCTATCGCTCTGTAGATTTGCCTACCACACTGAAGATATCAGAGGTATGTTTATATAACCTGCTCTATTAAAATACGTCAGATATTGCTGAAACTCATTTGTAAGATTTCATGTAAAAAAAGTACCGGTATGTGGAATGCCATTTGTGCCTAAATTTAAAATAGATACTGAATGCCAATATGAAATAAGCAATCACATAAATAAATACAGAAATATACAAAACTTTAAAAATAAATCTGAAATAGTTAGATAATTAAGACTCAAATTATTATTTTGAAATGTTATTTAATTACCATTTTCACAACAATATTCTTGCATTGGATTTCATTTTTCTTTCATTATATTTTATTTCAAAATGGCATCTTTCAAACACATTTTTATTTCATAATATCTTTCCGAATAACACTTTTCCAGGTGGCTCTTTTTTGATATTGTCATTTCTTGGCAACACTTTCCATTTTTCATTTCATAATGATGCTTTTTATATGATGTGTTAGTTTGTTAGTCAACAGGAGGAAATATGCTTGGAGCATGTTCAACGAACATTGTGAGATGGTCAGACTCATATATTTTTGCTTTCATATGCTTTAAAAAGAAAATCTCTCCAAAATATATTTTTCAATCGTATAAAACATGACAGAAAGGAAGATATTTGCCTCATCTATTGCAGCACTACAAAAAAAAATGTCATAGTTGAACAGAATCTAAGAATCTTATCAGCAATAAACATAACTTGTGTTTTTAATGATGTGACTGATTTCAGTAGAGCAGGTTGCACTTTCTCATAAAGCTTTTGACAGCCATTCAAACGAGGTCTACTCATTATTTGCCTTTAACATTTTATTTTTCTTCTAATCTTCTGATCAGAAACAGACATATGAACTATATGGGGTCGTGAATCACGGTGGGTCTATGAAGGGTGGCCATTACACTGCTACAATCAAGTCCCAGGATGATGACAGATGGTATTGTTTTAATGACAGCTCTGTCACAGAGGTAAGACAGATTGCTTCTATAATTATATATACCATAGATATAAATAAATATATGTATGTATATATATATATATATATATATATATATCAGTGATGTGTTCTAGTTTTTTCCGGAGGGTATACGATAATTATTCCCTGCACGACATGCACGTGGTCGTGGGTATACGCTAGCGTGTTTTCAATGGATGAAATGGTTAGTTGACGGTATACGTTTTTTTCCCGAAGAAATCTGCACGGTATACAACATATACAGCGTAACACGGTAGAACACACCACTGATACATACTGATATATATACACACACACACACACACACACACACACACACACACACACACACACACACACACACACACACACACACACACACACACACACACACACACACACATACAGTATGTATAGTAGTGTGTGTGCATTTATTTATTTATTAATGAACTGAACATTTTATTAACTGCTTTTTCTTAACAGCTGTATCCCCAGCCATTCAAGGGATCCATGGAAAAGTATGTTTCTATTTAACGTTTCAATAATTCTGTTTTTGCTTGATTCACATTGTGTTTTGCTCATATTTTATACATGATTTTTGCACTACTGTAGGTCCAGCAGTGCATATGTCCTGTTTTACAAGAAAAAGAAAGGTACATTCAGGAAAATGCTGTGTTAATTGATCATCATGAGTACATCTACTGTTTTAAGCCATTCATTAACTAATCTTTATCTCTATTTTGCTTGTCATTTCTAGAAGATACTCCTAGTCTTCAAGGCCATGAAGTCAGCCGAGAGCCTTTTTCTGCTTCTCATTGTTATGAGAAGCATGACGGCAAACTCAAGGAAATGGAGAGAAATGAGTTGTGGGAGGTAACAGAGGAGGGTGATTATATAGCAGGGGCTGTTTCCACACAAGATAGTGTCAAGAAGAAAGGCTTGGCAGACAGACTTGTGGCCGGTATTTTGCAGAGTTTTAACAAATTGACAACACGTGATGACCACCATAAGGGTCAGGATAGTCAGGAAAGGTGTTCTCAGCGAGGTCCTAAAGACAGAGGACAGAGAGCACATCAAAACATAGGAGATGACCAGAAGTTGCAACATGATGACCAGATATGTTCTCAGGGAGGTCCTCAAGGTAGTGGACAGAGAGTGCATAAAACAACAAATAATGACCAATATGCTTATCAGAACAACACAAGTTGTGTAGGACAGGACAAAGACCTAACCCTTATGGATGGAAATGGAGAAATAAATGGAGGAAGAGATGAACAGGAAGTCAAGAGCTTTGATTTCAGACAGACAGCCATGGGGGGAAGGAGTTCACAGGGAGAGCGTGAAAAAGTGGGAGATGATGGACAAAAGCAGTTATGTGATGACCACAAATATAAAGCAGTGGAGGTCAGGGAACGAAATGTGGAACATCATGGTGATGCCCTAGTAGATGCAAAGCTAACCCAAGAGACTAGAGCAGTACTTGAAAGAATGCCAGATCATTCAGAGCAAAAGGGGAGGTGTGTGTCTGGGCAGGAGATTAGAAATGTTTCAGAAACCTCCAGAAAAAGTTGTCTTCCAAACTCAGGGAAAAGTAACTCGGCCAAGTTTGATAATCCCAACTCAAAATCTGATGATAACACAGGGTTAAAGAGAGATGCCTGTAAAAGAACAAGTAAAAGTTTAGCAGAGGGGTCAGAAGAAAGCATGGCAAACAATTCAGTGCTAAAAAAAAAAGAAAAAAGGGACTGATGTAGTTAAAATAAAGTATTGATAGAAAGAGGAGAGTGTAGACAAAGAGGTGCAAATAGAGGCAGGGCAAGGCACATACAGTTAAGTGGGCAAGACAAAGCAAATAATGCAAATAAAATGATACTCTTATCAGAGGGAGTATCAAATGGGGGAAAGAATGCCAATACTATACAGCAGAAAGAACAGGAAATCCTATGGAGTTTTGTGTTGCTGGAAGAAGTAATGTGTGTATCTAAATTCTTTAGAAAACCAATAATTAACAATAATTTGATACTAATAGATCTACCTACATACAGTCGCTTCCCCCCTGTGCCTTTTCTTTCTTATGAAAATCATTTTTTTTATTTTATATTTTAGATGAGAATTATGTATACTTTGAAAACGTGAATGTGCCACAGTGGGGATACAGTATAGGTTAATTTCAGCTCGTCAAGTAGACTACTACGTTTATTGTGGCGTTAACGGTCTCATGAGGTTATTTAAAATAAAAATATATTTGTATTATTGCTCAAAGGCTTTTAGCTTTTAGACTCAAAGCCAAACATTATCTATTATTTTCAGTTAAGCAGATTTTTTTGTGGTAATTCAAATATTGTGTAATTACTGTGTTCTAAAAAAGTAATACATTAAGAGTTGCAGTGTGAATGTTATTGCTGTTAAGTTTTTGACCATCACTGTGATGCTGTATTGGCATGCATTCATTGTTTTTTTGATGAAGACATTTTTTGGAAGGTATAGCCTACAGTCCATGTACATTCGGGCAGTTGCAAGTTAGCATTGTATACTACACAATTTGTTGGCCTTTTCACTCGCACATTTCTTCACCATTTACTTTATCTGAGATGCTGTGGTGATAAAGTAAAAACTTAAAGTAAAATAATTACACACTCACACTGATACTGAAGATATGGATAATAAAGCCCAATTTGTTTTTCACTTGAAAATTAGTTATTTTCTGCAAGTGACACAGTCCTGTAACAAAATACACATTAGGATTAGAGTAAACCTGCTGACATGGAGGTGACATGTTACTATTTTTACTATCACAATTATATTTGCGACAAAGTCAGATGAATACATTTATATCTCTACCATAGCAATACTGTACATAGTACATTCAATATTCACATTAAATAAAATGATTATGCATCATCTGCTACCCGAAATATGAGGTAAGCCTCTATATTTTTTGGCATTTCTGGCAGTATGGTATGTCAATACAGCAATATATCAAATTACATTAACAGTGTTCCAACAATCCCGCACTGTATTTTGGAGGGTGTTGAATAAAATTAAAAAAGTAAATTGCAGTAAATTTGGAAAAAAAAGTTTGTTCATTTTTGTCAGTTACATTAGTTGACTTTTTTATGAGTAAACTAAACTTCACCTGAGGACTCCTGGGGATGTGTGTCTACACACTTTCTTTAAGTGGTTATTTAAAAAACACTAGTGTTTCTGAAATCACTGTAATATTCTCACAGAATATCCTTGTAATTGGCACAGTTAACTCCACCACCTAGTGTGAATGGAAATGTTAATGCTAAAGCTACAACGACAATCTAGATCAGGGTTCCAGTTCCAGCCACCAGCCACAGCTATGTGTATTAGTATTATAATTGATGGCTGCTAATTGATAGCGGAACACAGCTGAAAATATGTGCTGTGTCACTGCAACTGGATTTCACTTCTCTCCTGCCAGTGCCATTTACAAGAAGCCACATGACTTAGGGGAAAAGACTGTGTTGCTTCAATCATTTATAGGAATTTCTAGTTATGGTTTATGGTGGATTGCAAGCCTTTATTCTTCTGTATACAGGCTGTTCCAGGAACATTCCAGTATGTATTGTCATTTACTTTTCACATTCGATGACTTTTTCCATGAATGAACAGTGGAAGCACCATGTACAAATAGGATAGTAAATCAGTACATAACATAATAATAAATACATAACATCCTCATTGTTCATGTAAGGGTCCATTTGGTATGTCTTAATTAAGTTAATAACTGTGCAGCCAGCTGATGTCAACACCCTCCCCCCACACACACACACACACACACACACACACGCACGTGCGCGCGCGCACACACACACAAACACGCACGCACGCACACACACACACACACACACACACACACACACACACACACACACACACACACACTGTTACAAACAACAAGATTGTTAAAATCTGATTGGATTCAGGGGAGAGACAATGGCCATTGAGTGCAACACAGAAGAGCAAATGAAGAGTATAGCTGAAAGAGAGACCATGTGTTCACATACCCAGCATCTTGCTAGCCTCTTCCAGAACGACTATTGTACTTGTTGTTCATTTTATTTTGTTTGTTGTCATCCAGTGATCTTTTCTAAATATCTTTATTTCATAATAGGTCCTATTTATTTTGTATAATGTTATTGACTTTTTACATTCATTTTTAATAATGTTTCTGTTTATTTGTGTTTGTGTTGACTTTTCTTTAGCAGGGATTTCCTTAAACAGACTTAAACAAAGATGCCTGAATTCTCAACCGATTGCTTATTAGGACTGGTTCTAGAGATCTTTAGGGATCTTTAACAACCAGTAAGATTGCACTGTCAGAGCTTCATTGTTAATGGAAATATCTACAGCAAAAAAAGCTTATAATATACAGCTTATACTGTCTAAGGAAATGTTATTTCACTGTCAGACCACAGGGGGGTATATACAGTGCAGCTGTAGATATAAAACACAAACCCATTCTGCTTTCATGCTAATTGAACTTTATTAATCCAAACCGTGATTACCTGATTAACTATGTTTCATTCTGTCCAAATGTTTTCATAACAATCATTATTCTCAATGTCACTTCAATACAACATTGTCAATACAAAGACACAATATGAGTATTTAAGCCAGGCTCTAGCCAAACATTTTCCCCACAATTCTCTTACCAAAATGACAACCAGTCAGACTAAGGTCGATTCTCACGAATGTGAAGAAAAAGCAAGCACATACAGTATGTAAGTATCACATCAGAGAAGTAATATTCTTATTATTATTAATACAGTTATTATTATAACTATTCTCCACCTTAAGCTAGAAAATAAAATAAAATCCAAAGCAGTAGAATGTAGATTTCACAACCAACTTGGGAGTCACAGCGTGACCGTCCCTCCAGGCAATGGGATTTGGATAATAACCAAAAACCTTTAGTTGACAAAAAAAGGAAAAACACAAACAATATTGGATGTTAATGGTTCATGGTTAAGTATACTTAATCATGGTTCTGTGTACAGTAGCTACTGTATGTAGCCTACATTATGTTGTATGGTGCCTTTCTTCCTAGTTTTTACGCCATACAGGTATAGACGTTTGCCTTGGAGCTATGCCGGCACTGCAAGGTCTGAAATGTGAGCTTGTTTTCAAGCACTCAGTCTTGAGTTTCAGACACACAAAGCAGAACTCAATCTGACAGCGAGGACAGATGATGTTCTTACACCCTGTATTGTCGTGTTCCACTCTCTGGCCGCAGGTGGGGCAGGCCCGGATGGAGGGACAGGCATCGACTCCCTGCACCTGAGGAAGGGAGGTGATTTTGCAGTTCTTCAGAATTTCCACGTCACGATTCACGCAGCCGTCGTTGTCGCAACGGTCGGAGCGCGGAGCGTGCCCTTTCCACTGCTTCAGACACTGCCAGCAGAACTGGTAGAACTGCTTCTTTTCTGCTACACAGATGGTGCACTGGACATTTAGGTTGGTGAGGTCCTCTCTCTCCACATAGGTGTTGCATCCTGGACACTTTGGAAAAGAGTGGAAAGACAGGAATCATAAATGGGGAGTCCTTTGGTTGTTAAAAGTCACAACAAATCATTGCTGTTAAAATCTTACCTTTTCATAATTCCAAAAGCCTATTATGTTCTAGTTGGGAATATAATACCAGGTCACTCACTGTTTTATATTCACAGTATTCTGTGGCTGCCAGGCGAGCTAGACTTTCTTCAAAGTACTGCATCTCCTCAGCAGTCAGCGCTGCCAGTTTACGCACCTCTTGATAGGACCACACCTCATCACACTTCTGCAGAGTGCCATCCTTTAATGCAGGGCACTTGAATTTGTACTGGCCCTGCATGGGATTAAAGATAAGATGACAGACGCTATGAAGTCAGAGCAGTAGCCTACTTAGTGCACAGTATAGTGCCAAATGAGGCCTGCAAAACAAGGGGGGGGGGGGGGGGGGGGATAATACATTCCTCTTACACATAAACCGGTTATTATATTGACAGAATGTGCAATTGTTCACGTTCTTTTATGCATTAAAAGTGTGATTTTGAGACCGGTTTCACATTACGATAACTGAATGGAATCCACCTACTTTTGCAATGTTCACTCAACACTCACACAGACACAACACGCATAAAGGTGATATATTTGTACTTATATCATGGCCAGGTAGTTAACAACCCACGTTTCTACCAAAGTTCAACACTGCTTTAAATTAAAACTCCAGATTTTGCAGTGTAGTTTTTGTCAGTTGTTCCAGCTCTGTCGAGAAAACACTTTTTTTTATTACTTTACTTTATTACTTTTTATTATCAGTGGCTCTCAAATATGTTCATGTCAAGGACGCCTAAATTGATATTTATTTGGCTGCGGACCCCCATCTGAAAATATTTTCTAGAAACCCCATAAGAGAAGATTTGGGTGTTAAAAAATCTCAAAATATTTCCAAAATAGCAGATATTTTCTCAAATTATTTTTTTTGAGAACCACTGACTTAGATCAACCCTATATGGAATGGGATCTATGAATGGAATTTTGGAAGGAAATTACCTGGTCCAGTAAGCTGCGACACCATCCTGTGAGAGACTCTGGTGTAACAGCATGACCGCAGGACATCTCTGCTCGGAGACACCTGTCGCCATCTTCTGGGGCTGAGGAATAAGATACAGATTGAAACTGTACAGTTACATCCAATGTATATGGGATAATAAAATTGAAATATGAGACATGTGACTTTCACCCCTCAATTTTAGGACATATTGAGGACATAGGATTTATACCATTCCAAGATAACAGCTGAAGGGATGTTTCGTGTAACTTTATTAGCCTGGCGTAGCTAGACTATGCAATTTTTTTTGCACTCGCAGATTCGTCTGGTCCCAGGCTATAACTTTATAGTAGGCCTATAATAAATATGCTGTTGATCAGATTGAACTTGACTACATAAATGTCCATTCATTCTTGCATTCATGTTCATACAAATTTGAAATATACTGTTTGTTAAGTAGCACATCCACAAATTGACAATGCTATTTCCTATCATTTTTCATAACTCACGTAGTGGATCCAAATCATCTGGTCTATTGACAAATTTCAGAGTGGTGTCCAAGGGGTCATATCTCTTTTCTTCTTCCTGCTGCTGTGTGGTCATTTTCTTTCAAATCAGTCCCCAAAACTTCGTTCACGATCAGGACAATGTTAAAGACTGGACTGGTGTCACTGTAACTGCTGTGTCACAACTGGATGTGTTATTATGTTATATACTTTCCCTATTTCGCTTTCTCTCTCAGCTGTGCCATTGATATCCCATAGGCTTATACACTGATCACATGTGCCAGGTGTTCTAACAAAAATGAAAGTAAAACTTATTTCAAGTCGCCACCAGAGTCAGATCAGACGGCAAACTGTTCCGTCACTTTTAAGCTATATCGGATACGCAAATAGCAAGATGGGTAAAATCTACCAGGTCAATTTGATTGGATGCAAGGGAGAGAAGATGGTCATTGACTTGTGCAACACAGAGGATCAAATGAAGGCCATGACAGTGTTGCAGCTGAAAGAGAAAATTGCAGAACGGCTTCCAGGCAACGTTGGTAAGCAGCTTGGGCTATGATGAGCAACATGTTTCGTTGAAATAAAACACAAACAGCAACAACAAGTTCTGTGAAATGTATAATAGTAGTAGTGTATAATAGTGTGTGTGTGTGTGTGTGTGTGTGTGTGTGTGTGTGTGTGTGTGTGTGTGTGTGTGTGTGTGTGTGTGTGTGTGTGTGTGTGTGTGTGTGTGTGTGTGTGTATGTATGTGTGTGTGTGTAGACATTGAGACCATGCGGCTGATCTTCACAGACAAACAACTGGAGGGGGATTCAACCCCTGTGTCATCTTATGGAATCCAGCACCAGTCAATCATCCAGTTGGTGTTGAGAGTTTCTGGAGGAGTCGGAGGACTGACACTGTGACAGACCAGATGGACACGAGAGAGAAAGAAACTGCTGTTCTTTGACCCTGATATCTACTTTGTTTTCTGTTGATGCCGACCATTAATGTATTGTTCTGTAACACAACACATAATATTTAGGCTATTGTTCAATATTGTGAATTAGGTCATTGGCAGATTTATGTTGGAACCACTTATGTGCAAGTAAAAGTTTCCTGTTGAGAAGTCGCCATGTTCTCAATTCCTGTTGACGTTCACCACACTTTTGAAAATCTAAGGTTAATAACATGGGTTTTGTTTACAGGACATTGGCTGTTAGGATTTAGGGGTTCTTTTGATTTGAAATTAACTGGTCACTATAGGCCGTGGTCCAAGGGTCTACTTGGAGTGTGTCCTTGATTTTAAGATTGATTAGTTTAAAAAAATAGTTCCTGGTTTCGTTTATAACATTAATAATAGGTTATACACATTACAGAATACAAAACGATTTTGTTTCAATTAGCCTATTAATCAGATCACTTTTGCACAATATTATTTATTCTCTGTCAAAATCAGAGAAACCTAAATTACGACCCTGTGTGGAGAGGTCGGTCCGTCTGTCTGTCGATCTCCGCTCCGTTTCTGTAGTGTTGGCTTTTGCGACGACGCACACAGAACAAACAGCTCTCGCGCTATCCATGGTTCTGAATTCCATATGTGCACTGAGGCTGCAACCTGACTCTGTGGCATTTAGCCTATATGACTTGGTGAAACAGTGTTCTTATTTCGCGACTAACTGTACGTATGCAGTTGTTCATCCCCTTAAGCTTTTACGGATTTTTATGTCACAATTAGCTATTATTAGCCCATTAACAAAGTTAAAAGTAGGCACAACTATCAACGATCATTTATTTGTGGTGCCCCCTATGTGTAATTGAAATGGTTTTGACATTCACGTGTTGCTTAAAGGGACAAGTCAAGTCAAGTTACCTTAATTTGTATAGCACATTTAAAAACAACAGAAGTTGACCCAACATGCTTTCCATTCAAAATAACATCATAAAGACCCCATAAAATGCAACATAGTAAAAGAAACATAAAGGCAATACCTCCTGGTGGCATGGTTATTTAATATTTGGAGTATTATTATTGGACACCTGGTGGCAGGCTTTAGATTGGCAGCACTGGGTGTGTATTTTACACTTATGGGAGTTATAAAAGTGACACAAAGGAGGAGATGGATATACTTCAGGGGGTATGATAATGTGTCCTTGAGGCATTTCAGAACAGGAACATACTCACAGAAATTTGTAGGCCTACATATTTTATTTACATGTGAGTGGTTGGATTGTTTATATTCGCTTATATATTATCTTTTTTGTATTATTATTATTACTATTATTATTATGATGATTATTTATGATAATTTTCAGGAGGATTGAGTTAAATAGAGATTGCACACCTGCGTTTTTTTCACTCGTTTTTTTTTCAGTCAATGTTTGTGGAAGATATGTGCCATGTCACTGCAACTGGATTTGTTATCATGTTTTTTCAACATTTCACTTTCACTCTCTCTCCTGCCATTTACAAGAAGCCACATGACTTATGGGAAAGCACGCAGCAAGCCATAATCTTTATGGGCTTTAATCATTTACCAGAATCTTTGGTTATGGTTGGTGGAATGCAAGCCTTTATTCTTCTGTAAGCTGTTCCAGGAATATTCCAGTCTGTAATGTAATTTACTGCCCTTTTCACATTCACTAATCTTTTCCACAAATGAACAATGGAAGCAACATGTACAAATATAGGATATTAATTAAGATATTAATAGGATATTAAATATAGGATAATCAGTACATAACACAATACAAAAATAAATCCTAATTTAAGGGTTCATTTGGTATATTTCTAAGTTAAATGAATAACTGTGCAGCCAACTGATGGCAACACACACACACTGTTACAAACAACAAGATGGTTCAAATCTGATTGGATTCAGGGGAGACAATGACTAACTTTTTTGATAAGAATAGCAGAAAGGCTTCCAGGCATGCACTGGTAAGCAGCTTTGGGTCTTGAGCAGCAAGTTTTGTTAAAAATATTATTTGATTATATATATAACATCAGCATATTAATGCCATGAGGCACTTGTAAAAAATAGGTTATCTGAAGTTCTGAACACAGATCAACCTTTCATCTTACCTCAGTAACCCACACCACCCATCCATGGCCTATGCCCAGACCTACTGGAGTCTGTACTGTACCCATCCAAAGGCCAGGTTATGACAAACACACTTTATATGAGAGAGAAAGATAAGATATGAATATGATCCATAAAAACATAAATAGCTATAAATGATTTGTTTAATTACTGTTAGCGTACTTGACTATCAGGACACTTTATTGCATTTGCAGACGACATTTTAAGAGAATAGAAACACTTAGGCTACTAAATGAAATATATGTTACCACTTGCCAGTTATAAGACAGCTAATAGGCTATGCAATGATTAAATTAATACACTCAGCCTCCACCTATAGCCTACTGCATTGGTCCAAATGTAGCCATGGTTCACATGACGCTAGTATACAAGCGTCATGGTGCCGAGTCCCCCTGGTTTATAGTGGTGTTCGATTTTTTTTTACATTGCCAACTCTCACATGTACATAAACATATAAACATTTCAAATATAAAGTGCTTACCCCTGAGCCACGGATGTTACAAGGCGATCCGGACCACGATAAGTACCCGTATCTCCCGTATTGTTCAATACAAAGCATTTTAATCCCATCGCCAGCCATTTTTGTAATGTATCAGAGTGCAATACACCTCCAAACCATTAGTGTCGCATGGTTGAAAGCATCGGAGAAAATTTGGAGAAAATGTCCGGCGATTGGATTAAAATGCTTTTTATTGAACAATACGGGAGATACGGGTACTTATCGTGGTCCGGGTTGCCTTGTAACATCCGTGGCTCGGGGGTAAGCACTTTATGTTTGAAATCTGAACGTTTATGTACATGTGAGAGTTGGCAATGTAAAAAAAAATCGAACACCACTATAAACCAGGGGAACTCGCACCATGACTGTCATCGTATGACAGTCATGTTTTAGGGCTAGTCCAAATGTAGGACTAGGATTAGTTGTTTGATAAAAAAAACAAGTCCTTAATTTTCAGATTTATTGGTTTTCTACGGGTGTCGTTTTTGGACAAATTACCAAGCATCTTGCTAACCTCTCCCAGAACGACGTCTTGACTGAAAACTGCACTGACTCACTGGTTAACTGAAAATGAAACTGGACTAGGCGGCCCCCTGCTTTCGTGAGAAGTATGACAACAAATTGTAATACAAGCAAAGACCGAGCCACGTAGCCTACGCGGCATCTAGCTGGCTGAAACTTTGTCTTATTTCGCAACTATATAATGCAATTGTTGGATTCCGCTTAACTGTTTTGGAACGTGTGTTCTAATTATGGTGCAAGTAATACATTGGAATTAGCGTTAAAAGTAGGCCTTGCAACATGTCTCAACTAAAGATGGGTCTGGACTAGACTCTGACAACTCTCCAGGTAAGCTACAGGCGTAGGAGTTACATTGACGTAATAAATTCGGCTGTTAAAAGTAATCTGTGTACCTTTCGTTCAGTTGATTTTGATAAAATGGAAATACAAAAATACTTATTGGACAACTTAAAAGACAATATTTGTTTCTTTCTATAAACAAGTAAGTTGTGCTTTGAAATGTAAATGGAGAAATTGGATTACGACCAGGGTCAGGGAGGGTGATTTGTTTTTGTTTTTATTTGACACAACTGGCATGACTCTGAAGTGGATACGGTGCTACGTAAACTGTGTAAACTGGTTTTATTTGGGAAGGAAAAAAGGAAGTATTTACATTATCACAAGGCATGGCTTGCTACCAGGCCTTGTGAGCTTGTAGATCGGCTATTTTCCTGAATTAGACAGATTTGAACCTGCATTAGGCCTAATCAATGCGCAGACTTCAGAAATCATCTCATGACAGACAGGGTAATTTATGTAACGTGTGTTTCGCCAATTGCAATTCTCAAGCATCACTGCGCATTGCTCTGCCGTGGCCCGCCGCCCGTGTGCATATTTTGCTCAGTGCCAATCACAGGCACATTTCTTCACCATTTATTTACTTTATCTGAGATAATAATATATACTAGGATTACCTGTTGACATGGAGGTGACATGTTATTTTCTCCAATGGCCCATTTAATGTTACTTAATGGTATGAATAGAATTAACTTACAGTTTTTCACAATTGTTAACACACAAAAAGCTAAAATTTGGCACAATTTTCACAACCTTAACTTCAAGTACTAATCGCTCCACCCAATTTGGCACTACTTCACACTCCCTTATCTGCATTAGACTCTGACTTTCCTTCTTTACACTCTGATGTCAATTACATTATCACCTTGTTGTCCAAACGCTACACACAATGTTCAGTTGTTGCACGCACTTCTCACATAAAATCTCAAAGCATCAATCTACAACACACCTTGTTGTCCAAACACTACTACACACATGTTCAGTTGTTGCACACACTTCTCACGTAAAATCTCAAAGCATCAACCTACAACACACAAATAGTCAAATCTCTAAACATTCAGGTCTGGTGAGCAATTTGCACCACCGGGCTGCTCCAGTGTGTGAGCGGTTCCAGGACCACCCACATTTTCCCGTTCTGTACCACTACCTACTACCTTCGACCTTATTCCTGAATCCCATTGAGGAGTTCTTTTGAGCTTGGAGGTGGAAGGTAAATGAACGGAACCCACAGAGCCGGGTCCCACACTTCTCCAGGCCATGGAGGAGGCTTGTGGCGACATCACTGTTAGGGTGTGAATATTGATATTCTGCTATCTCACGATACGATTCCGATTGTTGGGGTCACGATTCAGATTATTTTCCGATGTTTTCAAAACAAACGATTCTCGATTAGTAAAATATGATTTTTTCCAATTCAAAATGTCATTATACAAAAATCGTGCAAATCGATTGCAGCCCTAGTCACTGTTGAGGTCTGTCAGGGCTTCATGCGCCACTCGAGGCGTTTCAGCCCCTAAGCAACTGGATAACAATTAATACCTTAATATTTTTCAACAATAATACTTTTAAGGAATTACTAGTAAATATGAGTTTTACACAATAAAATGCTTTTAAGAAAATGAAAAATGGAACATGTTGTTTGCAAAAGTACTAGTACTAGTGCCAGCTAATCTTCCAAAAGGAATGATTTAGGTCCAGAAAAAACATGGGTTGAGTTGAACTTTATTCTTATTAATAATAGTCTGATGGAGGCAAAAGGGTGTGCACTGACTTTGATCAAAACAAAAACAATAAAGCTGTCTTCATGCACAACTGGACAGCATCTCCCCTTCCTGCTTCTCTCCCTCTCTTTCCACTGTCCCGCCCACATGAAATCTCAGTGTTAGCCCCCCAAACTATTCCCAGCACCTCCCTCCAATAGAATCAACGGAAATAAATAAATGCAAAAACAAATAAAATAAACGCAGTTGAGGAAAGTGCCCTGCCTTTTTTATGTACTGTATGGTGAGGCAGATGCTGCACAGAAGCCCATAATTTGCATCATGCTGTAAAAAAGGTAATTGCTGCAGTGGATAAGCAACAAAATTGTGCACTTAAAACAAAAAAAAAGCATGAAACTTCTAACATAGTTAGTAAATAGTATACAATAATGTTTTCTCAGACCAATAACGACACAAAACAGAATTTTACAGAATGCAACAATAATGTCCAGGCAATTATAATACTAATCTCAGATTTATATAGCACTTCACATATCAAAATATGTATTGCATTTGAACCCCTAAGATGTATTGCACTTGAGGGAAACATAAAATGACACAAAACATAAATAAGAAAGAAAGAAAAGAAAAACAGTTCAACAACAGTCGCTATTTAGGTCCCCATTACTTTATCAGGATGTTCTGAATCGCTCACCCGCCTCCATCCTGACGGGCAGAGCCAGCCGAGCTATGAGGACCAGTTCAGCAGGCACACACAAACACACATAGAACCATACAGTCATGTCAGTCAGGCTCACGTAGCACGTGAACCTTTCGGTCACGGCCCACTTTAAGGCCAAAAGTTCGAATTTAAAGGAACTATAATTTGCATAATTTTGTTCTGTGGGATTGAGACTGCGACTTGCATAAGCGACGACTCGTTCTTGACCTTCCTAGACCTGGGCAAGGACCGCCCCCAGCCCACGGCCACTGGCATCAGTATATACGACAAAGGGCTGGTCATAATCGGCATAGGCCAGCACCGGGGCCTGCGTAAGAGCAGCTTTTAACGCATCAAAGGACGCTTGGCATTCGGAGGACCATACAATTTTACACAAGTGAGACTTAACATCATTGGGAATACCGATCAGCAGATTATTCAAGGGCCTCGCAATGGCAGCAAAGGAGGACACAAGCGACGATACTATCCTGCTAAACCTAGAAAAGCGGGGACCTCCCGAACGGTCGCAGGTGGTGCCCAGTCCCTCACAGCAGCCACCTTCTCGGGGTCAGGCCGCACCCCTTTCCTGTCAACGACATGGCCCAAGAACTTTACCTCCTGTTGCAGGAGCTTGCACTTATCCAGCCGCAACTTCAATCCATGTTGCGGCAGCCGTTGGAACACGCGGTACAGATGCTGCAGGTGAGGAGAAATCAGGTGAGTATACGATAATGTAATCGAGGTACACTAATAAAGACTCAGTCACCTGACCGCTCAAGCACTGCTGCATAAGTCTCTGGAATGTGGCTGGCGCGTTACACAGGCCGAATGGCATCCTTTGAAATTCGAATAGGCCCAGAGGGGTAGTGAAGGCCGTCTCGAGTGTCCATTCTCACCTGCCAGTATCCGCTGGCTAGATCGAGGGTGGAGATCCACTGCGCCTTGGTCAGGCTGGTCAGTGTCTCTTCAATCCGCGGCAGGGGGAAAGCGTCCTTATGGGTTACTGCATTCAGCTTGCGATAGTCCACGCAAAAGCGCCAGCTGCCATCTTTCTTCTTTACTAGCACGATAGGTGCGGCCCACGGGCTACAGCTCTCCGTGATGACTCCCTTCTCCAACATGTCACTCAACAGGGTCTTCATCTCTTTGTGCATCGAGGGGGGTAACGGCCGGTGCCTCTCTCGGATAGGTGCAGCGTCTCCGGTCGGGATCTGGTGCTGCACTAGGTCGGTCCGACCAAAGTCCTCATCGTGGACCGCGAACACCTTCTTCCATTTATACAACATCGCTTGCAGCTCCTCCTGCTGCTCTCCAGGTAGGTCCATGCACTTGCCCAGCGCCCGTATCTCCTCTGGTAACGTCTGGATAGGTTCATCATCTTCTATGCTCACGAAAGACACCTCCACTTCTCCGTCACTTCCCATGGACAGGTTCAGGTCCCTCCGACCCCGGACATCAGCCTCGTCTACTGGATAGAGTCTTCCCAACTTCTGGTGACGGTCCAAGAAGGTGGAATCCTGTGGCGGTTGGGGAACAGGTTCAGGTTTAACAGCATGGCATGTTATTTCGGCAGTTCTCATACCTCCACGTTCGGTGTCCAGTAAGAGGGCCTCTTCTCGTAGTGCTGCAAAATCTTCCTCTGGGTTTCGTCGGGCTTAAACCTATAGTGCTTGGCCCAAGGGGCCCTCGGACAGCCCCATGAGCAACTGTTCCCGGAGGACGGCATCGGAGGGAGCGGTGTCGGAGTTGTCTCGCCGCAGCCCACAATACAGCTCTCTAAGCCTTAGAATAAATGCCTGTACACTCTCTCCTGACCGCTGGGTGCAGCCATAAAATTCTGACCTGATCTGTGAGACGGGTACTGTTTCCTTATATAGAGTATCGAGGTATTTGAAGATTTTTGCCACAGTATCTTGTTCCTCCTCATCCACTACACTAATTTGCCGTTTAGCCTCACCTGTCAATGATTTTATTACAACTGCAACTTTTTTTATTTCGGTTAAATCCTGTGTACTTAATAACCCTTTTATCTGTTCCTTCCATTCCCTATACCTCCCCTCACCTTCGGTACCGCCGAACCTGGGCAGCCACGTGGCTCCTGGATAAACTGGCATCATCATCATAGTCACTTTTCTTTCTAATACAAAAAAAAACAAAAAACAATTATAGCAGTTCAGTTTCTCCGGGTTTTTTTTGTGTTCTCTACACCTGGTCCTGATGCGCTAAGCCAAATATGTGACGGTGGCCAACTGGGTCACATTTGACTTGCCAATTTAATGGCACCCTTTTCTAATCCTTTCAATTAAATTCACAATGGATTCACAATAATAAAATATAGGTTGCACATTAAAGTGCGGGGTGCATAATTATCGTGAATACCAATGGACCAAATCACTTGCAGACTACGCCACTCAGGTTTGTTATTGGAGCCTAAGAACTCCTCCACTAATACCTTTCTTTTCAGGCTCTACACAGTTTCGAGTTAAAACCAGGTAAGTACTTAAACTTGATTGAGAACAACACTTTTAAAACCCAGGAGAAAACGGAGACTGACAAAATAGCTAAAAAGGGTGAATATACATTTATTAGAATTTCCCTAATACAAGAGGCCTCTGTGCCTTTAAAATACAAATAAGAAAGAAACACAATATAATCCTAAAATAATCCTAAACTCCTATGGCGCCAACTAACTAACTAAAATGCAATACAAAAAGATAATGGGGCTGGACATGTGCAAATGATAGCAGAGTGCAAAATAACAGGGCGCAACAATAACTTAATTTAAGTAAAGTGCCAAATGCTGTTAAAGTGCGCTGTGTGCTATAATAACTTCAAGACCAACTCATGAGTGCAAATGGGGGGTTTTCGGTGGGGAGAGGACCAAGCAGGTAAACTTCTGTAATCTTCTAGTTCCACATCATCATCATCTTCAATCTGAGAAATATAATAAATAGAAAAATAATAAGAATACCCCCCCTGTCACATTATCGTTTTGATTGTTTCCAGAAAGCTTTTTGCCATTCAATCTCTTTATCTATTAGACACTTATCGGAATCTCTCAACATTAAAACAACAGTAAACTGCCGTAAAGGACACATCACATGGTAAGTTTATTTACAACAGAATGATCAAATCAAACTAACTGAAGGCCAGTGTTGAGTGAGTGGAATACACTCAGTAGATATATCTGATCCGATTTTCCATTCTGATCCATTTCAGAATAGCCTCCTCAGTTATTGTCTGTATGTCCTATCTAATGTAACATTTTACACACAGTACATACAGTAACAATCAGTCTCTTCACACCCAAATCATTAATTGCATGAATTGCTGATATGTTTATATTCTCTGTACCAGGAATCAACCATGGAGACACTTGAGAAACGTATCTTGGATGCTCTGGAGGAGCTGGAAGAAAAGAAGTTTTCCGCTTTCAAGGGCCGCCTGCGACACCGTGATAAGCTTGGAGGCCTCAAACCAATCCCATGGTCTGAATTGCAGAAAGCTGATAGGTTGGAGACTGCCCAGCTGATCAAGCAGACCTTCACCAGTGATGCACCTCAGGTCATGGGGAATGTTCTGAAGAAGATCAAAAGGAAAGATCTACTGAAGGGGTTTCCAGAGATATGCGAAGGTAGGTGAAGAGAGTATAGATATGTGTACAACTTAATGCTATATTAAAACTCATGTAGATTGTACTGGGGAATGAACACACGCACGCACACACCACACTCACCCGTGCGCATGCGCACGCACACACACGCAAACGCACAGGCACACGTTTATAAGGGGGTGGGTGTGTGAAGAGAAGGCCATTTGCTGATATCCCATAAAATATCTATCTTTTTAACAGCATAATGTTAGCAGGTATGACCTAAGAACTAGTTTGTTATATATTTCATATATAGCACCAAATCACAACAAAGGTTAGAGCAAGTGTGTGTGGTGCAGTCTGTTTTAACTTAGTAATGTGTAAATGTCAGCTATAATGGAGTGTGTCAAACTGAACTCCCTCCCCAGGGTTGTACCGGCTATGTGTAGTTAGCCTATACTCCAGTTGTCAGTCAACCTGTTTAGCAAACCTTTTACAACACAATGTGGTGACTTTTCCTCATTGTTTGGGTCGGCTAGTCAATTGTACATAAAGAATACTTATGTATCCAGAATCACAAGTACAGAAGGCCTCTTTTAGCCAACATTTAATCAATGCAGGTGAACTTTTAGCCAGCCATTCATAATAAATCAGTTGACTATGTGTGGTACCTGGTCCGACAGATGCAGCTTCAAGCTCAGCAACCCAGTCTCCTCATCACCCTACCTCTACATCTACCCAGAATCGTACATTCAGCTGCGGTTTGAACTGTTTCAAACCCAAAAGGAAAAAAAAGAAAAGAAACAGTGAACCAGCTCCAACACAAACCAGTGAAGCAGCTACAACACCTAACAGTGAAGCAGTTCCAACACCTACCAGTGAACCAGCTCAAACACCTACCAGTGAACCAGCTCCAACACCTACCAGTGAACCAGCTACAACTGAAAGAGGAGGTGAGCAGCATTGTTAATTGACAAAAAAGACTGTCATATTTTGTGCCACATAATGATCAGTTTGTAAATGGGCTATTTTCGCTATTGGAAGTGGTTAAGTGGTTCCGAAAATGTCCCCCCCTCTTTCTTTTAACAAACAGAACCCTATATGATCATGAAGAAGAAAAAAAAACTATAGCGTGCATGCATTGTATAGACACAGTACTAAACTAGTGTGTATTGTATAGTGGACAGTGAAACATTGAGTGACTCAGTAGTGACAACCAATGTTTGACCTTTTGCCTAGCGCCACCAGCAGGCCATTTTCAATTAATTTCTTTTTCTTTTTCCATTTCTACTTAAAGGAGAATTTTGGACTAAAGTTTTATTACCTTTTCTATGATGTTATGATATCTTAGGAAGAATGGTACAGTAGAAAATTTTCATAACTCCACCCCTGGTTCGCCACAGCTTAAAACGTGCGCGGATAGGCCTTAGGTTAGATCACATATTTTAATAGCTTTTTTTTTTTTGTGTGTGAGAGATCTGACGTTCATAGTGACAGAACGCTGTCCAAAAAAAAAAAAAAACAGAAGTCTCGCTAGACGAGATTGAAATCTCAAGATTTCAATCTCATGTTTTTCAAAATAGTAAAAAATGGCAAAGAAGTTTAGGGATAATGGGTAAGACGGTGCCCAGAATAGGGCCGTACATGTCTAAGCCATACATGTATTTCCTGTTGTAACTAGTGAAAGATTATGCTGCCAGGGTTCTGACCAACTCTTCAGTTCTAAGTTCTGTAAATATTTGTTATTATCAGTGGTGTAAAGTAACTAAGTACTGTACTTAAGTACACTTTTGAGGTTCTTTTACTTTACTGGAGTATTTCTAATTTTCAGTACTTCTATTTCTACTCCACTACATCTCAGAGGCAAATATTGTACTTTTACTCCACTACAATTATTTGAAAACGTTTTTGTAGGTTTTGATAATCATTACAAAACATACCGTATACCCACTTCAGCCCTATATACTGTACATTTCAGTAAAGGGCCCCACCGTACTTTAATTTTACCTCTGGGGCGGAATCTGCGAGTGCTTTGTCAATGTAAATGCGTGGATTCACGCAAGAGCGCATCTTTCCGCTTGTCACGCACATCTTGCGTTTATGCGCTCTATGCTGCTTTTCCTCCTCTGTCCAATCGGGTGAGTCGAAGGCGGACCGTCCCAAGATTCAGGAAGCGACATGGTGCTTGCGATAGAGCAACTGGTTGTAGCTGTTGCATGGGAGGGTCCTGAAGGGTCCTGAAAGTGAGTGACAGGTGGGTCACTTAGTTTATTTAGAATGCGCTGGCTGCAAAAAACTGTGGCCGCACACAACCTGCGTTTAACAGCGGCCGACCATGTTTTTCTACCACTGGTTATTATTATTATTATTATTATTGTTGTTGTTGTTGTTAGACATCTAATTGTCTAAACACAGTATGAGCCGTTGTCCATCAGAATTATAACCACTGATCCGTTAAAAGCCTATTGGTACGTTGTTTTAACTTATAGGTTTTTCTTAAAATTTTCAGAACATAATCCTGATCAAGACAGTGGTCAGAGAGAACATGAAAAGGCTGGAGAAGACTGTCAGACGTTGCAACATCCTGACCAGAAAATTGGACAAAAATCTGTTTCAAGACATGAGGATAGTAAAGTTGAGAGAGCAGACACACAAGACAAGGATAGGAGCATAGCTATGGATGTTAGCAAGCATAGACAAGGAGGAGGGGATGAACATGTTCACACAGAATGGTGGGCAAAGAGAGAGAGGGGACAGGAAGAAGAGAGCTATGGTGGTGGACAGGCAGGAATGGCAGGAAAAAGAGGGCAGAAAGAGCATAAAGAACTGGGAGATGGTGAACAGGAGAGACCACATGACAGTCAGAAACATGGAGGAGTAAAGGAACAGGAGAGACAACATGACAGTCAGAAACATGGAGGAGTAAAGGAACAGGAGAGACCATATGACAGTCAGAAACACGGAGGAGTAAAGGAACAGGAGAGACCACATGACAGACAGAAACATGGAGGAGTAAAGGAACAGGAGAGACCAAATGACAGTCAGAAACATGGAGGAGAAAAGGAACAGGAGAGACCAAATGACAGTCAGAAACATGGAGGAGTAAAGGAACAGGAGAGACCAAATGACAGTCAGAAACATGGAGGAGAAAAGGAACAGGAGAGACCAAATGACAGTCAGAAACATGGAGGAGAAAAGGAACAGGAGAGACCAAATGACAGTCAGAAACATGGAGGAGTAAAGGAACAGGAGAGACCACATGACAGTCAGAAACATGGAGGAGAAAAGGAACAGGAGAGACCACATGACAGTCAGAAACATGGAGGAGTAAAGGAACAGGAGAGACCAAATGACAGTCAGAAACATGGAGGAGAAAAGGAACAGGAGAGACCAAATGACAGTCAGAAACATGAAGGAGTAAAGGAACAGGAGAGACCAAATGACAGTCAGAAACATGGAGGAGAAAAGGAACAGGAGAGACCACATGACAGTCAGAAACATGGAGGAGTAAAGGAACAGGAGAGACCAAATGACAGTCAGAAACATGGAGGAGTAAAGGAACAGGAGAGACCAAATGACAGTCAGAAACATGGAGGAGAAAAGGAACAGGAGAGACCACATGACAGTCAGAAACATGGAGGAGAAAAGGAACAGGAGAGACCAAATGACAGTCAGAAACATGAAGGAGGAAAAGGACAGGAGAGACCATATGACAGGCAGAAACAGGGAGGACAGGAGAGACCACATGACAGTCAGAAACATGAAGGAGAAAAGGAACAGGAGAGACCAAATGACAGTCAGAAACATGGAGGAGAAAGGGAACAGGAGAGACCAAATGACAGTCAGAACCATGAAGGAGGAAAAGGACAGGAGAGACCATATGACAGGCAGAAACAGGGAGGACAGGAGAGACCACATGACAGTCAGAAACATGAAGGAGAAAAGGAACAGGAGAGACCAAATGACAGTCAGAAACATGGAGGAGAAAGGGAACAGGAGAGACCAAATGACAGTCAGAAACATGGAGGAGAAAAGGAACAGGAGAGACCTCATGACAGTCAGAAACATGGAGGAGTAAAGGAACAGGAGAGACCTCATGACAGTCAGAAACATGGAGGAGAAAAAGAACGGGAGAGACCACATGACAGTCAGAAACATGAAGGAGAAAAAGAACAGGAGAGACCACATGACAGTCAGAAACATGAAGGAGAAAAAGGACAGGAGAGACCACATGACAGTCAGAAACATGAAGGAGAAAAAGGACAGGAGAGACCACATGACAGTCAGAAACATGAAGGAGAAAAAGGACAGGATAGACCATATGACAGTCAGAAACATGGAGGAGTAAAGGAACAGGAGAGACCTCATGACAGTCAGAAACATGGAGGAGAAAAAGAACGGGAGAGACCACATGACAGTCAGAAACATGAAGGAGAAAAAGAACAGGAGAGACCACATGACAGTCAGAAACATGAAGGAGAAAAAGGACAGGAGAGACCACATGACAGTCAGAAACATGAAGGAGAAAAAGGACAGGAGAGACCACATGACAGTCAGAAACATGGAGGAGAAAAGGGACAGGAGAGACCACATGACAGTCAGAAACATGAAGGAGTAAAGGAACAGGAGAGACCACATGACAGTCAGAAACATGGAGGAGAAAAGGAACAGGAGAGACCATATGACAGTCAGAAACATGAAGGAGTAAAGGAACAGGAGAGACCATATGACAGTCAGAAACATGAAGGAGTAAAGGAACAGGAGAGACCACATGACAGTCAGAAACATGGAGGAGAAAAGGAACAGGAGAGACCACATGACAGT
This sequence comes from Gymnoscopelus microlampas, assembly GCF_963454915.1. NCBI lineage: Eukaryota > Metazoa > Chordata > Actinopteri > Myctophiformes > Myctophidae > Gymnoscopelus > Gymnoscopelus microlampas. The sequence continues at coordinate 20,292,136 of NC_139956.1, read as the reverse complement.
CAGAAACATGGAGGAGAAAAGGAACAGGAGAGACCAAATGACAGTCAGAAACATGGAGGAGAAAAGGAACAGGAGAGACCACATGACAGTCAGAAACATGGAGGAGTAAAGGAACAGGAGAGACCACATGACAGTCAGAAACATGGAGGAGAAAAGGAACAGGAGAGACCACATGACAGTCAGAAACATGGAGGAGTAAAGGAACAGGAGAGACCACATGACAGTCAGAAACATGGAGGAGAAAAGGAACAGGAGAGACCATATGACAGTCAGAAACATGAAGGAGTAAAGGAACAGGAGAGACCATATGACAGTCAGAAACATGGAGGAGAAAAGGAACAGGAGAGACCACATGACAGTCAGAAACATGGAGGAGAAAAGGAACAGGAGAGACCAAATGACAGTCAGAAACATGGAGGAGAAAAGGAACAGGAGAGACCAAATTACAGTCAGAAACATGGAGGAGTAAAGGAACAGGAGAGACCAAATGACAGTCAGAAACATGGAGGAGTAAAGGAACAGGAGAGACCAAATGACAGTCAGAAACATGGAGGAGTAAAGGAACAGGAGAGACCAAATGACAGTCAGAAACATGGAGGAGAAAAGGAACAGGAGAGACCAAATGACAGTCAGAAACATGGAGGAGAAAAGGAACAGGAGAGACCAAATGACAGTCAGAAACATGGAGGAGTAAAGGAACAGGAGAGACCATATGACAGTCAGAAACATGGAGGAGAAAAAGGACAGGATAGACCATATGACAGTCAGAAACATGAAGGAGTAAAGGAACAGGAGAGACCATATGACAGTCAGAAACATGGAGGAGAAAAGGGACAGGAGAGACCACATGACAGTCAGAAACATGAAGGAGTAAAGGAACAGGAGAGACCACATGACAGTCAGAAACATGGAGGAGAAAAGGAACAGGAGAGACCATATGACAGTCAGAAACATGAAGGAGTAAAGGAACAGGAGAGACCATATGACAGTCAGAAACATGAAGGAGTAAAGGAACAGGAGAGACCACATGACAGTCAGAAACATGGAGGAGAAAAGGAACAGGAGAGACCACATGACAGTCAGAAACATGGAGGAGAAAAGGAACAGGAGAGACCAAATGACAGTCAGAAACATGGAGGAGAAAAGGAACAGGAGAGACCACATGACAGTCAGAAACATGGAGGAGTAAAGGAACAGGAGAGACCACATGACAGTCAGAAACATGGAGGAGAAAAGGAACAGGAGAGACCACATGACAGTCAGAAACATGGAGGAGTAAAGGAACAGGAGAGACCACATGACAGTCAGAAACATGGAGGAGAAAAGGAACAGGAGAGACCATATGACAGTCAGAAACATGAAGGAGTAAAGGAACAGGAGAGACCATATGACAGTCAGAAACATGGAGGAGAAAAGGAACAGGAGAGACCACATGACAGTCAGAAACATGGAGGAGAAAAGGAACAGGAGAGACCAAATGACAGTCAGAAACATGGAGGAGAAAAGGAACAGGAGAGACCAAATTACAGTCAGAAACATGGAGGAGTAAAGGAACAGGAGAGACCAAATGACAGTCAGAAACATGGAGGAGTAAAGGAACAGGAGAGACCAAATGACAGTCAGAAACATGGAGGAGTAAAGGAACAGGAGAGACCAAATGACAGTCAGAAACATGGAGGAGAAAAGGAACAGGAGAGACCAAATGACAGTCAGAAACATGGAGGAGAAAAGGAACAGGAGAGACCAAATGACAGTCAGAAACATGGAGGAGAAAAGGAACAGGAGAGACCAAATGACAGTCAGAAACATGGAGGAGTAAAGAAACAGGGGAGACCAAATAACAGTCAGAACCATGAAGGAGAAAAAGGACAGGAGAGACCACATGACAGTCAGAAACATGGAGGACAGGAGAGACCACATGACAGTCAGAAACATGGAGGGGAAAGGGAACAGGAGAGACCAAATGACAGTCAGAAACATGGAGGAGAAAAGGAACAGGAGAGACCAAATGACAGTCAGAAACATGGAGGAGAAAAGGAACAGGAGAGACCAAATGACAGTCAGAAACATGGAGGAGAAAAGGAACAGGAGAGACCAAATGACAGTCAGAAACATGGAGGAGAAAAGGAACAGGAGAGACCAAATGACAGTCAGAACCATGAAGGAGAAAAAGGACAGGAGAGACCATATGACAGGCAGAAACAGGGAGGACAGGAGAGACCACATGACAGTCAGAAACATGGAGGAGAAAGGGAACAGGAGAGACCAAATGACAGTCAGAAACATGGAGGAGAAAAGGAACAGGAGAGACCAAATGACAGTCAGAAACATGGAGGAGTAAAGAAACAGGAGAGACCAAATAACAGTCAGAAACATGGAGGAGAAAAGGGACAGGAGAGACCATATGACAGGCAGAAACAGGGAGGACAGGAGATACCAAATGACAGTCAGACCCATGGAGGAGTGAAGGGTGCTGTCCAAAAGGCAGCTTGTGACGGCACCATGTATACATATATAAAGAGCACATTTTCAGGCTACTTTAGTTCTCCAGGTAATCTATAACCTATAGCATTATGTTATATACTGTATTTCATCTACAAGTGTTGAAAGACTAATATCTGATAACTGTCTTGGTATGTGATATAATTCCCACTTGCAGCCTGCAGATACAATGGTTTACTGAATCAAGGATCAACATGTTACCTAAACAGCGTTCTCCAGGTTCTGTTCATGACCAAAGACTTCAGAGAGGCTGTAGAAAGGTTTGGCACAGACCATATGCAGGTTTTAGTTTAATTATAATGCAACTGAATTGATCATGTCTACCAATTTGCCGCTTCTGGTTTTGGTGAACAATAATTTGACAGCAGATTGCTTATACCCAGTATATGGTTTCTTCCCATAGGCACTGCTGTGAAAATCCCAAGACTGAGAATATTGATGCTCAACTTAATGCACTGTTTAAAGACTTAAAGACACGTCAGTCTTACACAAATAAAATCACACAGAAAATGGAAATTAAAGAAGGTATGAGACACAATATTATATAAGCAAATAGTCTTCATATACACGTTAATAAGCTAAAAGCAATAATAAACATGTTATGTTTTACCACCCTACTGCCAGTGTATGCACAACGTGATGCCGCTGAGTATTTGGAGAAGATCCTGATCATGACCAGTCCTGAGGCATCACAGGTACTGTAAGCTTCTAATGTTAATCATCCATGTACAGTATACATATTCATGTACTTGTACACTTGTGTCTTAAAATTAATGAAAATATGTCATAATCATTTATCTGTTTCTGTTCTTTTATGTCTCTAGATGTTTCATGGAGAGTTAAAATACAGTACCACATGTACATGTCTCCGCCATACTGATGTAGTCAATCCATTCTGGAATCTGCAACTTGCCATCGATACAGATAGTAAAGTCTATAGTGTGGTAATGACAATTCTCTGATTTTGTATATTTTTAAGTTTTGTGGCACTATGTATCATGTTATGAACTAAAACAGTACCAGAGTTTCTTTCAGGGATCACTGATCCTCATTTATTTTTCAGATGGATGGTATTTGCCAATTTTTCAAACCTACCCATTTCCGTGGAGATAACCAGATGTATTGTGATAACTGTGATGCCAAAGAAGACGCGACTCTTGTAAGCTATGAATAAACAAGTTTCTATTAACTTCACATAGAGACTGTTGTTTCACTATTTGTATACTGTCATTGTATTTTACAGAAATCACATAACACAAAGAAAGACTTGTTATATTGTTTGTAGAACCACTACTACTACTGCTAATATTATTATTATGATTATTATAATTATCACTGCTCTCATCATTATCATGGTTTTATTATGATTATATACTATTTGTCAATCGACCAGGAATGTGGGATAAATCATTATCCAGAGATTCTGACACTGCTGCTCAAGCGATTTGAGTTTAACTTCCATCTCATGGACTATATTAAAATCAATAGCTATGTAGATGTGCCTACCACGCTGAAGATACCAGAGGTATGTTTATATAACCTGCTCTATTGAAATATATAGATGTGGAATGGCATTTGCGCCTAAATTAAACATGTATTCTGTATGCCGATAATAAGTAAGCAATCACATAAATAAATACAGCAATATACTAAACTTAGCCAATATATTCTGAAGTAGTTAGAAAATTAAGACAAATCATTATTTTGAAATGTTATTTAATTATCATTTTCACAACAATATTGTTATATTGGATTCAATTTCTTTCATGTTTCTGACTGTCATGTGGTCTCTCCTGTTCTTTTTCTCCTCCATGTTTCTGACTGTCATATGGTCTCTCCTGTCCTTTTTCTCCTTCATGTTTCTGACTGTCATATGGTCTCTCCTGTCCCTTTTCTCCTCCACGTTTCTGGCTGTCATGTGGTCTCTCCTGTCCTTTTTCTCCTTCATGTTTCTGACTGTCATGTGGTCTCTCCTGTTTCAAATGCTTTTTATTTCATAATAACTTTCCGAATAACACTTTTTCAGGTGGCTCACTTTTCATTCTTCATTTCATAATTTTGCTTTTTATATGATGTGTTAGTCTGTCAGTCAACAGGAGGAAATATGATTATATCATGTTCAACATAAACATTGTGAGATGGTCAGACTCATGTGTTGCTATTTTCTTTTAGTATTCCAAAATATACTTACTGAATCTAAGAACGTTATCAGCAATGAACATAACGTGTTTTAACGTGTTTTTAATGACGTGATTGATTTCAGTAGAGCAGGTTGCACTTTCTCATAAAGCTCATTATTTGCCTTCAACATTTCTGTTTTCTTCTACCTTCTGATCAGAAACAGACATATGAACTATATGGGGTTGTGAATCACAGTGGGTCTCTGAAGGGTGGCCATTACACGGCTACAATCAAGTCCCAGGATGATGGCAGATGGTATTGTTTTAATGACATCTCTGTCACAGAGGTAAGACAGATTGCTTCTATAATTATAATTATTATATATATATATATATATATATATATATATATATATATATATATATATATATATATATATATATATATATATATATATATACATATATATATATATACATATATATACGTACGTACGAATATAGTGTGTGTGTGTGTGTGTGTGCGTGCGTGCGTGTGTGCGTGTGTTTTATTATACATTTTATGAACTGTAGGTGTTTTTCTTAACAGCTGAAACCCCAGCCATTCGAGGAATCCATGGAAAGGTATGTATATTTAACTTTTCAATACTTTGTTTTAGCTTGATTCACATTGTGTTTTGCTCATATTGTATACATGCTTCTTGCACTAGGTCCAGCAGTGCATATGTCCTGTTTTACAGGAAAAAGAAAGGTAAGTTCAGGAACATGCTATGTTTATTGATCACCATGAGTACATCTACTGTTTTAAGCCATGCAACTCATATATATCTCTGTTTTGCTTGACATTTCTAGAAGATACTCCTAGTCTTCAAGGCTGTGAAGTCAGCCGAGAACCTCTTTCTGCTTCTCATTATTATGAGAGGGAGGGTTATAGAGAAGGGGCTGTTTCCACACTAGATAGTGTCAAGAAGGCTGTCTGTCCACATGGCCGACAGACAGCCATGGGGGGGAGGAGTGGACAGGGAGAGCATGAAGAAGTGGGAGATGATGGACAAAAGCAGTTATGTGATGACCACAAATATAAAGCAGTGGAGGTCAGGGAAGGAAATGTGGAACATCATGGTGATGCCTTAGATTCAAAGCTAACCCAAGAGACTAGAGCAGTAGTTGAAAGATTGCCAGATCATTCAGAGCAAATGGGGAGGTGTGTGTCTGAGCAGGAGATTACAAATGTTTCTGAAACCACCAAAAATCAATCACAGTCTGATGATAACACAGGGTCAAAGAGAAATGCCGTTAAAAGAACAAGTCAAAGTATGGCAGAGGGGTCAGAAGAAAGCATGGCAAACAATTCAGTGCAAAAAAGAAAAAAGGGACTGATGTAGTTAAACTAAAGTGTTGATATAAAGAGGAGAGTGTAGCTGTAGACACAAGGTGCAAATAGAGGCAGGGCAAGGCACATACAGTTAAGTAGGCAAGACAAAGCAAATAATTTAAATAAAATTATACTCTATCAGAGGGAGTATTAAATGGGGAACAGGAAATAATCCTATAGACTAGAGACGAGTTTTGTGTTGCAGGAAGAAGTCCTGCATGTATCCAAGTTCTTTTAGAAAACCCACTGAATGACTGATATAATGAATTGCCATACTGTAATGTCAATAATATTTGATAATTATAATTTGATACTATGTAGACCTACATACTGTTGCTTCCCTGCGCCTTTTTTTCTTCTAAAAAAAAAAAAGAATTCTTATGAAAATCAGATTTTTGATTTTATATTTTAGATGACAATTATGTATACTTTGATTACAAGAAGAAAACGTGAATGTGCCACAGTGGGGTACAGTATAGGTTTATTTCAGCTCATCAAGTAGACTTTAGATAGACCTTTATTGTGGCGTTCACGGTCTCTTGAGGTTATTTAAAATAAAAATACATACGTATTAATGCTCAAAGGCTTTTAGTATAAGCCAAACATGATCACATTATTGATCTATTTGATTATTTTCAGTTAAGCTGAGTTTTCCTGGTACTTCCAATATTATGTAATTACTGTGTTCTACTGTGTAAAAAATAAAATAAAGAAAGTATGTAATAAATGATGAGTTGCAGTGTGAATATTATTGCTGTTTTGACCATCACTGTATTGGTTCTTTCATGAAGACATTTTTTAGAAGGTGTACAGTCCATGTACTGTAGGGCAGTTGCATGTTAGCACTGTAGCCTATACTATATAATTTATTGGCGTCTTCACACGCACATTTCTTCACCATTTACTTACTCTGAGATTATGTTTACTTTAAAAAAAAGAAGTAAAAACACACTCACACTGATACTGACGATATGGACCATAAATCCCCATTTATACTTTGTTGTACAATCATGTTGCATATTTTTTCACAATCAGTTAATTTCTGCAAGTGACACAGTCCTATAACAAAATATATACTAGGATTACCTGTTGACATGGAGGTGACATGTTATTTTCTCCAATGCTGGCCCATTTAATGTTACTTAATGGTATGAATAAAATGAACTTAAGTCTCCACCTAGTGGTAGGCCATGGAGGAGCCTTTTTTCAGCAAGTTGTTGAAACAAGGCTATGGTCTGCTGCTGCTTACCATATAGCTGTTTTTATCCATTGAACACAGACCTCTAGGGGGGGGGTTCAGCCCCTAAGCAACTGGATAACAATTAATACCTTAATATTTTTCAACAATAATACTTTTAAGGAATTACTAGTAAATATGAGTTTTACACAATAAAATGCTTTTAAGAAAATGAAAAATGGAACATGTTGTTTGCAAAAGTACTAGAACTAGTGCCAGCTAATCTTCCAAAAGGAATGATTTAGGTCCAGAAAAAAACATGGGTTGAGTTGAACTTTATTCTTATTAATAATAGTCTGATGGAGGCAAAGGTTTGTGCACTGACTTTGATCAAAACAAAAACAATAAAGCTGTCTTAATGCACAACTGGACAGCATCTCCCCTTCCTGCTTCTCTCCCTCTCTTTCCACTGTCCCGCCCATTTGAAATCTCAGTGTTAGCCCCCAAACTATTCCCAGCACCTCCCTCCAATAGAATCAACGGAAATAATAAATGCAAAAACAATTAGCTGTCAGCATTACAGTATACAACCACTTTCACTTTGACTAACCTGACAAAATTGGACCGAATTATTTGGGTGGCCTACTGTCATGTATAATAAGAATGGATCAGAGGTCAAGGAATTCACACGAACTACAGTATATGCTCTCTGGTGTGGTTCAGAGTACAGTCAGACTCATGAATAAAATAAACACAGTTGAGGAAAGTGCTCCTGCCTTTTTTTATATACTGTATCGTGAGGCAGATGCTGCACAGAAGCCCATAATTTGCATCATGCTGGAAAAAAGGTAATTGTTGCAGTGGATAAGCAACAAAAGTGTGCACTTTTTCCAAAAAAGCATAAAACTTCTAGCATAGTTAGTAAATAGTATACAATAATGTTTTCCCAGACCAATAACGACACAAAACAGAATTTTACAGAATGCCACAATAATGTCCAGGCAATTATAATACTAATCTCACATTTATATAGCACTTCACATAACAAAATATGTATTGCACTTGAACCCCTAAGATGTATTGCACTTGAGGGAAACATAAAATGACACAAAACATAAATAAGAAAGAAAGAAAAGAAAAACAGTTCAACGCCTGGCTGAAAATGACAACAGTTGCTATTTAGGTCCCCTTTACTTTATCAGGATGTTCTGAATCGCTCATCAGCCTCCATCCTGACGGGCAGAGCCAGCCGAGCTATGAGGACCAGTTCAGCAGGCACACACAAACACACATAGAACCATACAGTCATGTCAGTCAGGCTCACGTAGCACCAGTACAGGCCCACAAATGCAGCAAGGCCCACCAGGGTGAAGAGGCTGGACACAGCCATGCACAAAACACTGCACCACTGTACCCCTTGGTCCTCACCATAGGCAGATAGCAGCATGGCCAGCAGGGCAAAGGCTACCAGCACCAGTGGAGAATACACACCCAGGATAGCGGTCGTTCTGAGAATGTTAACATGTGTCTCAAGAAGAGCAGGTCCACTGGCTGGCTGACATAACAGTCCACCAGCATCTTGTTGCAGCAGGCACAACTGAAAAGGACTGATGAAGGCCTCATTGGAGATGATAAACAAACCACCATAAACTATGAGAGCAGTTAACATCTGGATGAGGAGGAAGAGGAGCAGCAGCAGCACTGTAACCCACCACTGTCTTCCTGCAGACTTCATCACAGAGGGGATTGCCATGGCTGAAGTCTTCTGACCTCTGGTCTAGGAGGAGAAGAAAACCAGGGTAGTTTCAGTTTGCCAACTCAAAGTGACAGATTAGCAAATGGCAAATTAACATTTTACCAGTGTGATATTTAAACTGGCGTTTTTACATGGAGTGAAAAAGCAGTTGTAACAATGACTGGGTATATAATGCCTATTTTCTAATTCATTACCTTGTAGTAGAAGTATTTAGGCTATGGATGTTCAAGTCCTGTGCTGTGAAGAGATAGCATTGGTTCAGAAACAGACTCGAATAGGAAGGCTGTATAGGTTGTACATTAACTTGAAGTAGCCTTCGCAGAAACTGCATTTCAATGTTCAACTTTTAAAAAGTCAGCTGATCATGATATGGTGAGGTGACTCATGCAATGATCATATGACCTATCAAAATACTTACCAGTATTAGTTTCGTTTCGTTTGCGTTTTTACTTTGTCAAGCTGTTTCAAATTCCAATTTCAGCTGCGGGCAGGCAATATCATACTTTTAAATTGCTCGTTTGTGTCAGACAGACAGCCAGTAGCAATTAAACACCCACTAAAAATCACACGCCGGTGTGACAGTTAAGTCTAGGGGGCGGGGCCAGGCCGGGCTAGGAGGAAATGAAAGTTGAGCAGAAGGGAGAAAGGAAGAAGAAAGAAGCGTTGATTTCCTGGGATTTCCAGCCGGTTGATATTTAAGTGAGTTTTTAAATCTATGAAAGAAGTAGCGTAATCTTACTTACCATGAATGAAAGCATTGCCAATGTAAAATAGAAACCACAATTCGTGCTTTAGGAACATGACATCGAAACATAAAGGAAGGGACGATCTTTAAATATGTTTCAGCAATTCTCATAAATATCCCATATTGTTGACTGTATGAATGAATACCAATAACTTGCGGATTGACACTGTTCTCAGTTCTCACTCGTCCACATAGGCCTGCCCTGCAGCTCTCTGGACTCACACTACCAGATATGTCGACCACTCCAATTGAACATAGTGAAAATAATTAGGCTACACATATTTTATTTCCTTTATAAGAGAGCACTAGCTTTAAAGTGCAGCTCTGCCATAATAACTGACAAACTCTAAGCGTCCCCCCTTTTTGTAGGCTCAGGCTGCATTGTTATTCATCGCCAGTGTGAAAGTGAAAGTAACCCTTAAAATTAGCGAGAGCCAGTCGGTACTTTTTGTGGTAGGATACAGGAAGAGTGGACACCAACACATTCTGGGCACTAGGGAAAACTGGGCAGCTATTGGCAGAGTGGGCACCAGGCCTCGGAAGAATGGGCAGTACTTAGCTGTAGAATACAACTCTCGTAGACGTATTTATGATTCTGACGAGAGTTGTAGGGTTCACGCCCCATGGTCACAGGGACTTTCTGCACTATGCCCCGTAGACACTCCAAACATGTACAAATTGAAAATAAAGGTGCTTACCCCCAAGCCCCAAATGTTAACTGTCTCTACGTGGTAGTAGTTTAATGTAATAATCCATATCTTTCAATAAAGAAATGTTTTAATGCCGTCTGTGGCCGAACGCCATTTTTTCACCCTCGTTTACTTCCTGTTTACATTGAGTGTAATTCCGGGTTTCACCGGATGCGCCCAGTCACTACCGCCCATTGGGAACTTCCGACAGAATCGGCCACAGACGGCATTAAAACACTTCTTTATTGAAAGATATGGATTTTTACATTAAACTACTACCGTGTAGAGACAGTTAATATTTGGGGCTTGGGGGTAAGCACCTTTATTTTCAATGTGTACATGTTTGGAGTGTCTACGGCCGGGGCATAGTGCAGAAAGTCTCTGTCTCCATGGGGCGTCAACCCTACAACTCTCGTAGATTGAAAACGTCAGAATCACAAATACGTCTACGAGAGTTGTATTCTACAGCTAAGCAGTACTAGGGAACTCTGGTCACCAATTTAACAGAGTGGGCACTTGGAAATCTGGCCACCTCAGAAGAGTGGGCACTAGGGAAATGTGGGCACTCCCTCGGACTCGGAGGAGTGGGCACCTGGGAAATCTGGCCACAAAAACAGGTGTTTTAGGGTTTGTGTCCACAGAAAGCGTTTCACACCTATCTGTCATGTCTATGAATCAGAATCTTTTATTGCCACGACATTACAGGTGTACAGATGGGTAAAACAGTGGGTGAAATTCGTTTTTGTGCTAGCCTCATCGTTTTGATTGTTTCCAGAAAGAAAGAAAAGAAAGGGGTCAAGGAAAGTAAAAAAAAAGAAGAGGTGCCCAATCTTCTCCCCCAATTGCCCAGCCTTCCCAAAAACAAATGGTGCCCAGATTTCCTCAGTGCCCACCCTTCCTGTATCACTTTTTGTAGACATCTTGTTAGTCATCAGTGTAAAAGTGAACGTAAACACGAGTTACGCATACACACACACACTGTGTGAATCATTTCTAGCTGTCCATAGCTATAACTGGTTTATTTTTGCACACAGAGCAACCATTTTAATCCAGCCATGCCTATGTGTACAATTTCTCTTGGTCCGTGTCCATTTCATTTTAGATGACAATATTTTGGGAAGAGAATGCACTAAACAACCACATTGTCATTGACAGGTCAACATGAACAATAAGCGAATAGAATTCTCAAAGAAACTTGACAGCATTCCAGTTTCAGGTACCACGCATGCACTTGAAGCATAATATATTCATTGATTAAAGCCCACTTTTCCATGCTGAATGTTGGCAGTACATTCGTAGCATTTAGGCTGCTTTTGTTCTATGTTCTCTTTAGACTACCATGGCTTGGAAAACCAGGGTGCTACATGCTATTTAAACAGTGTTCTTCAGGTGCTCTTCATGACCAGGGACTTCCGAGAGGATATGAAATCAAGGTATCATTTTGCATATAGCCTATTACAACTGGTTCAGGTGAAGTTTGTTTGGCCTACAACAAAGCACATAGTACAGGTTACTGCTTAGAGATGGGTAGGCTACATGCATCGATCTGCATAGCCTACATGTAGCTTGTATGGTTGTATCTGTTTGTCATCACTGTATGATGATGTGGTGTAACCATGACTGCTATTATGTCTTTATTGCCACAGGGTCAGACACAGTGGTCAAGACTCGACAACCATTGATCCACACCTGGGAAGATTGTTTACTGATTTAGAGAGACATACAGCTAACACACGTAATATCACAAAACACTTGGGGATTACTAAAGGTAAGTTTTGATGTGACATTGAGTTAATTTCTATGTTCATAATATGATAGAGATGTGCAATTTACCAGGGGGCATGCATTTGTTGATTTATTTTCATCCATGGTGAGGTTTCTAAATTACATTCTAGAAGAATACAGGATGACCGTATCTTAATCTAAAGCAATTAATTTAATTATTTAAGCAATTAAGTAGGACAAGGTGGACAAATTCAGGACTGTCTTGCATTTGAGTGATGGAGGTCTCACTGAATATAGAATATGCCCACAGTCTTTCACCCATTCACAGGCAATTCACTCTGGGATGTGTGAATGACCATTATAGCTGTAGTTGGTGAGGTAATAATTACCTATGGACACATACTGTAGGTCTGTCTGTCTGTCTGTTATGTAGCATCTAGTGTTTTAGGAACCATTATGTTTTCAGTTGCAAAATGTGTCTGCTGTAAATGTACACTGACGGTTAACAATGCACCTCATTGTTCATGAGTGATTAGAAATGGGTCCTATAATGTAAGAGAGAATGGGCCTCAAAATAGTGCCCAGTTCCCCACAAAATTGTGCTTAATAATTCTCTCAAGTGCCCAGTTCTCAGGTTAACTTCTGAAAACATCCCACCTTCTGTTTGGTCACTTTTCAAGAAATTGCACACTGCCTGTATCCATCTGTATTGTTGTTTATAACTGTTACTATGCAGCTACAATGTCAGAAACAAAACTAGTTTTTACTCTTATGTTACTGTACACATGATGTAACGATAAAGAACCTTGAACCTTATGCCTAATTTATGATCCACTCCCTGTATGACTGAGTTGCAGACCAAAAGTAGAAGATATGTAAGTGACACATTATGAGCTTATACTGTGCTAGTTCTGTGACGCCATCGTATGATGAAGCATAAATGTGGCTTTACTCACCTCCACTTCCAGTACATGAACAACGGGACTCTGCAGAGTATCTTGAGAAAATCCTAAGTCTGACCAGCCCTGATGTGTCCCAGGTAAGTAGGTGAAAGGTCAGAAAGAGAAAAGATATGAGAATGATTTTAGTAATTTCGAAGCAGTTCTGTGAGTCTCCCTATAAATTCTTCAATAATATAATTCTTCAATTTCTTCAAATATCCTTTTTCAGACAGGCACACATCTCTGCACATGGGCAGCTGGGGATTGTAGTATAGGCTATAGGAAGAAAATATGACATATATGTTTTGAAGCTGAGAATATATTTTGAGAAGCAAAACTATGTCTCAAATGAAAGTACAGCAGTGGCAGCACAGAAATATATGTGGAGGGTTAATTGGCTTAATGACTAAATTGGGAAAAAACAGGGTGTGAAAAATAATTGACCACTCTAAATGTATATACAATAAGTATGGAATTTGTTCTATGGACACTTTGACGGGAAAGGATTGATTGTGGTGTTGCATCATGTATTAACTAGCCACTAAGGCTGCTATATAATACTGTACTTGTTTATCTTTGTGTTGAGATATTTAAAGGACATCTGAGACACAGGACCACATGCTCTCACTGTTGGAAGCAGACTGATGTGGATGGACTATTTTGGACTCTTCCACTCTCGATGGAAGATTCCCATTCTCAACCCTACAGCGTGGTACAGTAACTTTTGACTTATTAGCAATGACATTGTTTCATTTCTTAAGAGGTAAATGGGGCACATGAAGTATAAGCAACTCTCTTGTGTTTTCAGAGCGATGGCTTTAAGGCATTCTTTATGGCATCAGAACTGGACAGACATAACAAGATGTACTGTGAGAAGTGCGAAACAAAGACACGTGCAACCGTTGTGAGTATTCTGTATGAAGCATGTACAAGTCAAATTTAAGTCTTAAGTCTGGAATATGTTGCCAGAATTCAGAAGCACTTTTTTTAGCCTGGAATTGGTTCTAGTTAAGGTTGTACTTAACATTAACATTTGCCAATAACATTTTACATGACATAGGACAATGACTGAACAATAGCATTTTGCAAGACATACTGTAGGACAAGGACAGAACACTGACAATTTATAAGACCTAGGACAATGACAGAACAATACCATTTTATAAGACATTGGACTATGCAAAACAATTACATTTTACAAGACATACTGTTGGACAATTTCAGAACCATAACCGTTTACCAGACAAACGACTGTGTGCAAATGACAATGTGCAAACATCAGCCTTCAATATCCTTAAATCTGTGTTTCTGTATATTTTGTGCTTCTATCTATATCAATCTATCTTATACATATATATAAACAAGGAAAGCCAGCTAACAAAGGATCCTGAAATTCTGATCCTGCTGCTCAAGAGGTTTGAGTTTGACTGTGGTCAGATGTGCTATGTCAAACTCCACTGTTGCGTGGATGTGCCTCAGACATTACAGACAGAGGTATTTCAACACATTTATGTACTTTTACCGTTGACTGTTTTCATTTAAAGGAATTTATCTCCATGTATCGGTACTCATACATCATTATGTCTCAGAGGTGGACTGTGGATAGTGTGAAACTGTACCTACCAATGACATCATAGGCAGGGATTTCTAACTTGATTTCAAAGGTATTTTTATTGATGCAGCAACCATGGCTACTATTTTAGTGTGCTAATGTTCCAGAAAGGCTGTTGTTTCTTTTAAATTGAAATCCATGTTGATGATTTTATTGGCAGATGCATTGTCAAAGCTATCAACAACTCACCTCTGACTGAGACACAGAGTGATTAGACAGAAATTGGGATTAGAGAATGCCAAAATAAAGAGATAATATATTTTTTAAGTGTTCCTTTAACATTTCTTATATTTTGGTTTATCTCTTTAATCAGAATTGCAGCTATAACTTCTATGCCTCTGTGGACCATTTTGGGAGTTTAAAAGGAGGGCACTACACTGCAACAGTCAAATCTTATGAAACTGGCGAATGGTATTGCTTTAATGACACCTATGTAAGAAAGGTGAGGAAAATATATTTGTTTTTCACTTGCATGCCAGATATTGTAGAGAAGCACCAATACAGAATACTCAGAGAGGGCTGCTCCGCATGATAAAGTAATCATTGTGCACTGCAGTATTTATAGAATAATTAAGTGACAACTAGTTTTCATTTCCCATTGACAGATCAAGCCACCATTTGGGCCATATGACACTGCTGTTAGGTAAACATTTTACCAGTCCACCTG
Organism: Gymnoscopelus microlampas; assembly: GCF_963454915.1. Classification (NCBI taxonomy): domain Eukaryota; kingdom Metazoa; phylum Chordata; class Actinopteri; order Myctophiformes; family Myctophidae; genus Gymnoscopelus; species Gymnoscopelus microlampas. Next base: position 20,276,827 of record NC_139956.1, on the reverse strand, counting down.
TGTATCTCCACATAGATATTGCTGTTGAAGCTACCATTGTCATCTTTTTCATCACCGTTCTTATCTCCTCCCCCAATCAGGTCCACGAATGCTTATCTACTCTTGTACAGGAAAGGTAAGATTACAAATATAGAATATTCAGTCATTTATTAGTTGAACTGCCACAAAACAGTAAATTGAAAACTACCTTAATGAGGTGTGTGTGTGTGTGTGTGTGTGTGTGTGTGTGTGTGTGTGTGTGTGTGTGTGTGTGTGTGTGTGTGTGTGTGTGTGTGTGTGTGTGTGTGTGTGTGTGTGTGTGTGTGTGTGTGTGTGTGTGTGTGTGTGTGTGTGTGTGTGTGTGTGTGTGTGTGTGTGTGTGTGTGCGTGCGTGCGTGCGTGCGTGCGCGCACAATATGTATATAGGACTAGGAACATATCTCACTCTGTCCACATCACTGCAGACTTCTCCACTAGAGGGTGCTGTATAGTTAATAACTGTACAGAGCTTCGCACATAACCTACTAGTGATAGACATCATAATCTCATCATATCAGTAATCTCTCAATACGGATTCAGTTTAGCAGCTGAATTAGCAGAAAATTGCCGATGGGTTCCCAGATTGCTATATCAGTAATGGTGGATTCAAGCCCCCAATTATTTTGGAGTTCAAGAGACATGTTAGCCAATAAAGCCTTGGTTTGACATGCTGTATAAATAATGTAAAGCTTCAATGCAGTATGTGAATATATTAATGATGATGATTATTGTTGTTGTTGTTGATGTTATTTATGTGTTGTTGTTATTTATGTATTTATTTATTCGAACCTCTTGACTGAAACCAAGTAGGATGTGTAAACAACTGCTGTTGTAATTATTTTCTCTTCTCAGTGGCCTCGACAGATTATCAGGTGAAACATGAAGCTAACCTGGAACTCCCAAAGCCTGAGCAAAAGTGTGCGAAATCATCATGGTGGGACAATGACATGGAGATGAAGACACAGAGGGAGGCGAGTATTGATAGAAAGATGAACAAACAGCAGAATCAGTTTGGATTTGTCGTGCCGCCTGGAGACATGTTACCTCACTTATATCAGGAAACACCTTATTGGGAAGAACGATGCAGTTCTCAGTTTACCAATGAGGGCCATCTGGATAATGTTAAAAAAGCAGTGACGCAGACCATGACTAGACTGGATAATGATGTAAAAATGGCAATGATGGTTTACCCTGCAGAGAGAGGAAAAAACAAAGAAATCAACACTAGGGAACATCAAAAGGTTTACAAAACACAGAGGTACTATGATGCTTCATCAGAGGTTGGCAACTTTCATCCTAGATTAAGCACTGTGAGGCAGTATAGTGGCTATCCTTGTGAGAACATGGCTGATGGACGCAGTTATTTTAAAGAGAGTACAATAAGGCCAGATATAGCCATCAAGAGTGTTCAATATGGAAACACTGAGCATTTATCTGGCACAAAAGTATACAGAGATCTTAAACAAGGAGCTACACATTCATGTCATACCTATCCCAGTGGCACATCTGGACTGCCACAATTGTCCACACAAACACAGAGCCTCATTATGGACCCAATACCCATAGGCAGTTCACCGGTGTCATTTAAGAAGTCAAACGATTTTGTCAGAAACAAAGGGTACGTTCCTTCTTCCTCTTATTTGAGCCCCTTTAAAAATGCTAGGAGCAAGTCGTCAACTTTGCAAGGAGAAAATAAACCACCATGGAAGTAATGAATTAGAAGCTTATAGTGGAGATTGAAAAATGCATAAACAGTTCAGAGAAAGGGGAGGGACAATTAAACAACTTGGTTTCCTCAATTGAAAAACAAGCATTTGTTCTTGTCACTTGAAAATGCTGCATTTAAACTATTTACACTGGAAGTTATGTTCTCATTAGTTAAAGGAGACACACCATGAATTAAAAAAAAATATTTGATATTTAATATCATATCGTGTATGTCCCTCAAACCATTTTCAAAAGGTTTGAGCCTAAATCAACACTCAGATATACTCATCCCAAGTCAATTCTCTCAGGCTTATAAAGCACTTTCAGCTGCAATACCAAAACGTCCTGTTGGGCAGAGGGGTGCTACTGAGCAATTCTGTCTGTCAAAATACATGGGCAGAAAGTTTCGTGATGTAAGCAAACATGCCATTTCTGAGATGGCCTGTTCAGACACGCCCATTCTGAAAATCTCTGAAATGAGAATGAATGACTGAATGTTAAAAAAAAATATTTTTTGGGGTACAAGAGACACTGGGGAGCCCAAAAAATACCAAAAAAATAAAAAAAAGTGAAATTCATGGTGTGTCTCCTTTAAATACATTGTAGAAAAGCAACCACATAATTCTCAACACAAAAGTATGCTACATTTACACCATGAACCCAACTTGTCCCCAAAGTCTCTGTATTTGTTAATCCATACTTTCATGTCATTGTGAAGATATATATTTTATTATTTCAGTTTAGATCCTTTTATTTGATTTGATGTCTCTATTGAGCCAAATTGATATTCTAATTCATTGTTATGTACTGTGACTATTGTCAATGTGTTTAGTTTACACCATTTTTACAGAGACAAGTTACAAGGTCTCTGTAAAAAGACAAGGTGTTTATATTCATGATTGACAATCTTTTTCTGATATTACTTGATGTTAAGCAAAATAAGTAAAACCTGCATACCAAATAACTCCCCTTTGCAGATATTTATTGTAACATTTGTTTTGAGCCACCAGGCTCTTCCTCAGACTTCTGCTAGTCTGAGGAAGAACCTGGTAGCTCGAAACGTTACTCACAGTAAAGGTCTGCAAACAGCAGTCATTTGGTGTGTGGCTGTTTTATATGTTGCTTACGTGGCAAAGAGTCCGCACACTGGATCATGCTATTTTCCTTTATGTTTGCTTCTGCCCTGCACCTGGCATTTAAAATGTTGGATGTTTTTTACTTGTCTTTTGCTATTACTTGATGTTAACACATTTGTTTACTGTTGTCATTCAGTTTTCCACTTTTTATTACGTTAAATATATTATGTTTTACATTAATTGTAATTTATGTTTTTATGATTTCGTTATTTTCTCAACAGCATTCTGTATTAGTCAGAGCTTCAGTGTTAAAGAAATATCTATTGCAATAAAAGCTGATAATATACAGTACAGCTTATTTTATACAGTGTAAGGAAATGTTATTCCACTGGAGCTTCAAAACACATTCCCATTCTGCATGAATTTTAATTTAACTTTATTAATCCATACAGTGATTACCAGATTAACCGTCTTGAATACTGTAAAATATTGTAAGTAAATAAATGTAATCATGGAGATGAAATTCAAAACGGTAGAACCTAGATTTCACAATCATCTATACTATGTAGACAGACAGTAATGTTACCGTCCTTCCAGGCGATGGGATTAGGAAAATCATATGCATCCCTAAAGGGTTAGAACACTTTGGGAGAGGTTTGGGTTGTGTATTTACCTTGCCATGGTGTAACTCCAAAAGTGGACAAGAAATCAAAAATAATTGCTCCATTTATTAGAAATTGACAATTCAAAATATGTTCCTCATTGACTTACATTGTATGTTCTATATTGTCAATCAGCTTGGTTTGCGTTAGTATATGTGCTAAAATAGTGACTTTGAGAGCTGTTTTACCGTAATGTAAGTCAATGGGGGAGCATATTTTGAACTATCAATTTCTAATCAATGGAACAATTATTTTTGAGCTCTTTAGTCTAGAATCAATTTACAGGTTTAAAACAAACAGCTGAAAAATACAAAAAATATTGGAACTATGATTAAACTCAACAGTACTTAATTGTAGATTGATTGATTGTGTATCTACAGTATGTACAGTAGCTACTGTATGTGTGCATGTGGTGTTTTTAAGCCATAGGCGCAGGAATTTGTCTTGAAGCTACACCATCACTGCAGGGTATGACATTATCTTGGCTTGTAGTTGGTTATCATGTGCAAATGTGAGTCATTAGTCAACTGAACTCTTTGGCACTGAGTGTGCGGCTACTTTCACCTGCAGCTGGCACATCAAAAGGGATGCTATGTGTTGCACTCATGCATTAGTCAACTCAAGCATAAACATAATATCCATAACCTATAATTATCTCAATCAAATGTAATTATTCAGAATACAATGGTGTCAGGAAAAGACTCAAGGGCGACAGAGAAAGAGAGAGAGAGTGAATGGATGCTGCTACTGTATAGCTGAGTAAAGGGAGCTAATTGAGGCAGGTAGCATCCTTCAGCTTTGTTTTTTGGGCTAGAATGTTCCAATGTCAACCCAGCCTTCTGCGAATTAGTCAAAAGCAGGGACCACAAGCACAAGAAGATGAAAATGTCATTGTGGAGGTTGGGAAGATACTTGGGAAAAGCGAAGTTCCATTAAGGATGGAAGATATCCAGAACCTTTTCACAAAAAAGGGATACCCCAGGATTTCGGTCGAGAGGGGCCTGATCAAATTGAGGGGCCACTCGATCACACATCGAGGAGCCTCTAAACAATACAGTGCCAAAAGTGATTTTACTATGTTGACAAATGCTACAAATGTCATTGTTGCATAAACATGGGTTGTTTCACCAAAATAGGTACAAATGATCTTGTCAATAGGCTATTGATATTCCATACTGTTTGCCTGTAATTGGCTTAAAACAACTTGTGGGAGGGGCCTTATTTCTTATTAAAAAAACGAAAACAAAATTCCATACTTACAGATGTTCATGAATGCAACATCCAATTTGGAAAATTTGAATCGCATGTTGAGGAGCCTCTATAGAGCACACGTCCAAAAGCACTTTAACTTCTGCCCAATGTCCATAGGGGGCACCACAAATGTAAAATGTTGCAGTGTATGACATAGAAACTATATTTTCCCCCATTTTCCTCACTGCATGGTAACTGCATGGTGGCTGCATCCTACAACTTCCATAGCCCTGGCTAGGCAACCCAGCCTAGACATTGCTTTCTGTGGAGCGCTCTTTTTAATCATGTTTTAAAACTCTCTGTTTCTGATGATTTGGTACAGTTGGCAGGTAGTTAGAAAGTGTAGCTCTGTTTGTACCTAATCTTGTGTGCGGTGGACGGTGGTTGCCTATCTCTTGGGAGCTAGATCTGTCTGAAGCAGTCTCTCTCTCAATCTGCCTCTCATGCTGCTAGGCTGCTGTTTTAATGTCTTATATTTTATTTGATTATTTGAGTGCTATTATGATGAATTTAATGTATCATATTTGTATACACATTTACCTCTTTTTATTTTATGTTTTTATTCTGCTACTGGAAGTGGAGTGGATTTCTGCTGATCGCTGTTTTTCGTGTTTTGTATTTGTTGATGACATGTATTATTGTGTAAATTTAAGATAAGCAAGTCATTATTTTGAGAATGTTTCTCAATTGCAGATACCATGTCATTATTTGAGATGGTTACTCATAATTACTTGTGAAATGTTCTTCCACACATAGATATATGATCTGAAATAACACGAGTAGCGTTTGAAGGTCTTTGGTATGTTCTGCATATCAGCTGTTCTTCCTCGTTAAACATTTCCTGACCTTTGCCCTCTTACCAACGCGACTCTGCTCCATGGGCCTATCCCATCATACTCATTTTATGCAGTAATGGAATGGTTAGACATGGAAGTTTGTGACACCCTGCTGTCGTGCAACTCGAGCGAATTCGCAAGAAATGGACATTTCATTCATTCTTTTTCAAATTGTTGATAGGATCAGGGACGGATTAAGACTCAGGAGGCCAATTATCTATTACCCCCACCCCCACCCAGAATAGACAATCGGGTGGGCATGTAAACACACTACTGTAGTTAACGTGTGGGTCAACAAAGTACCATTTCTGGGGTGCCCGCTGGCCTAGTGGTCCAGGCGCATACCGCATGTGCTGGTAATCCAGCTTGACAGCGTGTCGCAGGTTTGACTCCCGATCCCTGAGGCCCACATATTTGAGCGTCAAATATACCAAATACACCTTTTAGTAAATTCCCTCCAAGGGCCCCTGGTAAACAAGGGCTGGTCACTGGCCATAATCCATCCACCTTGGGATAAACAACAAAGTCCCCTAATATCTTATCATCGTTATTTCTCATTGGATGAAATGAAAGAATAGCTAGTATAGGCATTATAGCATTGACGTAGTCAACGCTTTCGATAGGTCCCCAGTGTTGGTGTTGCACCTGTTGAAATAAAGGCTGGGTTATTTCATAGAGGGTGGCTGTGGCTGCACCTGTGGCTGTCAGTCACCAGGCAGAGAGGTCGACGAGGACTCCGGACGGAAACACTGTCCACAACTACATTGTTTTTTGCCGCAGCAAGAATGAACTTTAAGACTGTTGTTCCAGTCACAGCGTTCCTACTCGTTCTCCTGTCATCTGGTATGTCTTGAGTTATTTAATATTGCTGAGATAGCTTTTTTCTTCTTCTTAGCCCCTCTGTTTTTTTTTACTCATTTGTTGCTTTAATATGTTTTGTTTTGAAGCAATGTTGAATACCTAGAAAAGCTAAAAATTTGATGTATTATTATCATCATTATTATTATTACGTTTATGTAGGGGTGACTTTTATGCTTTGTTAGGCTGTTGAGCACAATTATGTGTCTAAAATAAATATTGAGCCCCTCGTCCCCGGTACACTTGTCTTCCATCGATGTATTAAAAATTTGGAAATAAAAACGTATGGTAATTGAATAGGATTGTAGAAATATTCTGTCTGCTTCAAACTTATCTTCTAACTTTACTGTCAACATCAGGCAACAACTCAGTAAGACTAAAATCACCATACCGGCTCAATCAAAAATGCTTTGGCTACAGGTAATACAGTGTCTATTTGAAATTAGTTTGGCCCTCAAAAAAGTTTCTTACAACAGCTGCTCATCACCTGACAGCAGGGGCCATGTTCATCTGAAATATGATCCACAAATTCACTCCTATTCAGGCATGTGAGTTTTACACTCGGAATGACTGTATATGTGTGTCTCATAATTATGTACAGCTATCTGTCTCTGAGTGGGCATCTCTCTCTCTGTGTGTGTGCGTGCGTGCGTGCATGTTTGGTGGTTTCAAGAGAGCTGGTGCAGGAACGAGGAGGAGCGTCTGATCAACTACCTGTTCAAAGAGCGACGCTACAACCGAGAGTTACGGCCTGCCGAGAATCAACAAGAACCTGTAGATGTGTACCTCGCTCTCACTCTCTCCAATCTCATCTCACTGGTATGCTGTGTGTGTGTGAATAACTTGTGGGTTATACTTGATAAAATCCTTGTAACAATTTGCAAGTATTTTGTAAGCACATTTTACTTGTAATATCACATATCAGGTATCACTGTAATGTCACTAACTCACTTACCTGTATCAAGTAAAATGTATTTACCACTAAACTTAACATTTGTGAAGATATCACTATAATTATGTATATAGTTTGCTGTTAATGAATGTTACCAAATACATGTAAACACTGTCTCTATGCATTTAATATAATTTTATCACAAATCACACAACTAAATACAATTAATGTCAACATTAAAATGTTAATAATCCCATCCTTAACAAGTACTTGTGTGTGTATTCATTTATGTGTGTAATGATAAATTAGACCTATTTGATTTGATGTGGGAAATTCAGTTTTCTGCTTCACCCAGCTGATTGCTACCCAGTCAGACTTGAGTGCAGTGTCTTCCTCAGGGACACACTCGACACAGTGCCAGGTCTGGAAATCAAACATGGAACCTTCTGTTTTCCAGGCAGATTCTCTACCCATTCAGCTATGGCCTCTTTACCCATTCAGCTGTGTGTGTCATTGTGTGTTTGGAATGATAGTCATGTAGGATTAACATTGCACAATTACTCTATTTTTAGCCCAGGAGGCACAAAATATAGATGGGCATGCATGCCACATGACACAAACAGCAGGAGATGATGTTTTAACCTAACAAAGCTATACTGTAGTATTGAAATAACCACAATTCTAAAAGTCAATCATTTTACAATAAGCTAAATTGACAAACCAATCCCTCTTAAGTGCTTGGTCAAATCCATATCAGTATCAGTATCTCACACATCCACTCCAACCCAATGTTCTTATCTCCAAGCATTATACTCTATCAAAGTTAAAACAATCATCAATTTGTGAGTAAATATTGCAAAGTTTAGTTTGTGTAAATATTACCTTGATTTAAGACAAATCCACTGCATCCAACACAGAACTGGAAAGATGCTTTTCAAATATTCAATTACCTTACAGCCCTCTGACATGGGGCAATTGGGAACATTAACCGGCACTCTGGACTAGTGCATCTATTAAAACCATAAAGCATTAAAACAATTTTAAACAACTACTGTAAATATATGAAGCGTTCTAGATAAAGAGTTACAATGTTAACTTGTTCCTATCCTTATCTGTAATAACCATCAATGACACAAAGACCAGGAGCCAGTTTCACCACTTCACACTAAGTTCAAACTTAGCCTAGCTTTTAAAAAGCCATTTAAGCTATAACTGGGCTAAGTTTGAACTTAGTGTGAGGTGGTGAAACTGGCTCCTGGTGCCTTTGTTGGTCCAAAACGGAAAACATTTAAACTGGTTAGCCAGGGCAACATTGAACTCGCCGACGTTACTATTTTTGTCAAGTGCCCTACATACTAGTGGGAACAAGTGTTTATAATTAAACAGATATTAATAGTCACACTGTCACACAATACGTCATCATTCCACTGTGATTATCATTGCATCTATCTATGTATTGCACTAAACTATCTTACAAACAGTGACATCCTGTAGTTTTCTAAGTCAACCACGTCCTGGCCATATTTGACCACATCCAACAGTCTTTTGGAGAATTCAAACTGAAGAAGGCTATATTAAAGTCTGTGTCTGGACAGTGGCATGTCCATTTAAAAACAAACCGCTGAATGTTTGAGTCAGATCCAATGGAGATGGCTCCATAGTGTCAAGGTCAAGGTCAAGGTTAAGTTTATTAATGTACCAAACAGGGCAATTTATACTGCAGCAAATAATAAAAACTCTAAAACAAAGTAAACATATAAACAAGAACATAGACATAGACATGGACATCGTCACAAGATCCAGATAATAATAATAGTATAAGTAAGTATAACAACAACCATCCTCCCACCCACGCACCTCCATAATTGTGGACAGTAGACCATGACCATATTGCACCATGGGAAACAAAAGAAAGAATAAAAAAAAACACATCAGCCCATCCTCCCAGATGGAGATGGGCCTGTCTTTGCAAGCAACATGGAGAAGTGAGTTGCATTGTACCTTCCAGCAGCTGTGATTGTACAGTACTTGTACTTGCCACAGGGATAGCATTTAAGACAGCCACTTCAACTTTAAAACTTTTACTTCTGGGGACAGACTCCACAGATTGTACCTCACCCACCCACCCCTTCCCTTGAATAATGTTGCTTGAATGTTGCTTCCAGGCTTTAACTTGTGTGACTCTGCACCTTCACAGTGCCAGGAAACCCTATTGCTTAGTAACCCTAGAGCACATTACATTTTTGTGCTTGTACTTAATTTGAATCATTGAAAACTATCTACTTAGTTTGTTCTTCCAGATGGTATACAATTGCCTTTTCAGTGAACTATTTGGGCCATCGCTAAGTGGAATATCTCCACCCTCATATATATATATATATATATATATATATATATATATATATATATATATAGCCTATATATTATTCTAAAATGTAATTGGGGGACCTCCCAAAATAAATGATAACATGCTTTTATTTTTCTCTTCCTCCCCTAGAAAGAGGTAGACGAGACACTGCTGACCAATGTTTGGATTGAACATGTAAGTCAATGAGAACTTGTTCCCCTTACACGTATCATGGAAAACAGGTTTTCCAGTTTATCATTGTAATCCTGCTTTCATGTGTGTGTTTTGACAGATTTGGAGTGACTACAGGTTGACGTGGAATGTTTCAGAGTTTGATGACATAAGCGTCCTTCGTCTCCCATCCAATATGGTGTGGCTGCCAGACATTGTTCTGGAGAACAAGTGAGATTCATTCTCATCATTTCTCTTTCAACAAAGATATTTAATCTGTATTACTGGGGCAGAATTACAGCTTCCAAACAGGGGCTTGGGTGCAAAAGATCAATTTAATGCTGTGTGTGTGTGTGTGTGTGTGTGTGTGTGTGTGTGTGTGTGTGTGTGTGTGTGTGTGTGTGTGTGTGTGTGTGTGTGTGTGCGTGCGTGCGTGCGTGCGTGCGTGCGTGCGTGCGTGCGCGCGAGTCCAACTGTTTGACCTGTGAGAAGTCTAAGATATGTTCAAAACTCAGCTGCCCGGCAGCACCCACTCCAGAGACCACTTATCACACCAGTCCTCCATGACCTACACTGGCTGCCTGTCAAAAAAATGATTCACTTCACGGGGGGGGGGGGGGGGGGGGTTGGACATACTCAGTTCCATTGGGGGGATGGATATCCCCCCCACTTTTGGGATGAAGAGAAAAGAAAAAGAAGAAACCTCCAACATGTACACTTCATGGAGATTTTTTTTTTTTTACGAATTAACCGAATTAACCAAATTAACCAAATTAATGTAACAATTAATGTCCCCTTCGGTTCTAAAATGCTCTCTGCGTCCTTTCCCCCCCACACGCGTCTCTGGGTACTCAGAAAAGTGCTATATAAATTACAGGTATTATTATTATTATTAAGAATCACCTACTGAAAAGTGGAGTGCGGTACTCCCTCTGCAATGTTTCTTCAAATGTTTTAGCACACAGTACACCCTCAATATTAATAACATGATACTTTGTCATAATGCTTTTCATTTAGGATGATGTTTTGTTTTTGGACCTTGACATTATTTTGCAACTGTAATGTTGTGTTTCAGTAATGATGCCCAGTTCAAGGTGGCTTACTTCTGCAATGTGCTGGTTTACTCCACCGGTGAGGTAACCTGGCTGCCTCCGGCCATCTTCAGGTCATCCTGCTCCATCAATGTCAACTTCTTCCCCTTTGACTGGCAGAACTGCACCCTCAAATTCACGTAAGACCAATGGTTCAAGTTAATTGTCAGATGTTATTAATAATAGGCATGTGAAATTCATTTTGCACTAAAACCCCCCACTCTACTACAGTCTCAGGAATAAGAAGAAGGATAAAAGAGTGAAAGATAAAACATAGGTAGCACAACGGCCAGGATTTGGATTGTCCCCATTTAGTCACAACACTAAGATCAAAGAGTACACAAAGATGTGCCACTCAATAAACCCTGGCACTGCTCCCATCTCCACCCACAGCAGAGCCAGAGCCCAAATCACACCCCACTACCACAGTGGTATTGCTACTTTTTACTTAAGTGAAAAAAGGGGTGGGGGAGTACCAGTACTTCTTCCACCACTGCAAGACCATAGACAACACCACACTGCAGAATAACACACCTGTTCAGTGATGGTGGTAGATTTAAGACCCATCCTCCTAACAGATGTGATTTGAACTCCATTTCCCCTGGTGCACTGCAGCTCTCTGTCCTACAATGCCAAAGAGATCACCATGCGACTGAAGCAGGAGTACATGGAGGACCAGATAACTAAATTCACAGTGGAGTGGATCATCATTGACCCTGCCAGCTGGGCAGGTAGATGACCCCTATCCGCAACACACACACACACTCACACGCATGCGCGCACCCTTGCGATCTCTCATTAGATTACAATGATAAAGGTAGAGCCTCAGACTTTAAAAACAAGAATGACCAAAGTCATAATAAAGCCGCATGCGGCAGGCTTTTTTGGCCCCAATCTTTTCATAGACCTGATTACTTGTTTTTTTGGATTGCTTGTTTCTCTCGCCAAACCTGGCAACATAGCGTCGCAGATTAACGCTCTAATGTTTTTTATGTAAGTGGTGGCAACATTTTGTGACACCACACGGGTCTTCCCAACAATAGCTAAGATTGAAGTCAGTGTGAACATGGCCAAATAATAAGTTAATAGCCAAACTAGGTCTAATGAAGCATGCTAGCATTGAGGCTAACCCTCCTGCCTGAAGCTGTCTCCCTTTCTCTCTCTCTGCAACTCCGTGCGTTGTCTTGTTGTGATTTGTGTTCGTCCATGCTGGCCCCTAATATGGTCTGCTTCCGGGTGGATCAACCTAACATAACAATGAGGATCGTTCTGATTGGATCCCTTCCCAACTAGTCCCTCAAAAAGAGTAATTCTGATTAGATCTCTTCTCCATTCGTCCCGCCCTAACATTTTCGTCTCGTCTAATTCGTTGACTAACGTGTCCATTACATTTTCGTCTCCCCATTGGCTTAAAAGGGGGGCTTAAAAGGGGGGAAGTGTGATGGACAGCCAGGACAGCCAATGACACTTAGGTGTCACAAAATGTCACTCGGGTGTCGGACTAAGGTGTCACAAAATGTCACTCGGGTGTCGGACTAAGACTAGTGCTGTTTATAGAGCCGCGCTAGCGCATGCGGCTAAAAATATGGCAGTCACATGGAATTAGATTTTGAATTCTGTAAGCTGGGTGCAAGTATTGTTTGTTTGTTTGTTTGTTTATTTGTTGGTTGTCATTGACATTGTCCGTATGCTCTGTGGGGGTTAGTCTGGGGGGGGGACATGCCATGTCTGACATGGGGGGTGTGGTGTCTCTTAAGACTGCCAGAGTATTTTCATAAAGTACTCCCCCAGTGCCAGCGATTTTCTTTTTTTTTTTTTTTGTTATTTTGTAATTCGATTTTCAAATAGTTTGTCTTTCTGCTTTTTAAACACATACCACAGATCGACCAGCAGAGAGCAGTACATTGACACCTCAATCACTCGCTGACTCGTTCGACCCCCTCCAAACAGGCCAAACAGTGTATAGTCATAAACCGGATGTGACGTTTTCGACAATTGCTGATCGGCCTTAAATACGATGTGATACACGACTACGATGACTGATCGTCACCCAGACTATAGAAAATAGAAGTGGAGCTCTCCGTTAGTTTTTTATACCGTGTGAAAAGACGTGTTTTTGCCTATTCTGGACGAAAATGACCGGGGGAAAAAAATGAGAACCGGAAACAGAATCTGCGTCATGAATCCGGCCCCTGTGAGTCTGAAGGAATCATAAAGTGAAAGTGATGATGAAAAATAAACAGAACAGTGCGATCACAGTAAAAGGTAAAAAACTCGGGATTTCTCGTTCTGGCACTGAGGGCATTCAGAAAAAACTCGGGATAACTCGGGGCTTGGCACTGAGAGAGTTAACTGCTTGAACATTAGCCAAAAATAGGTGAACTACAAGATCACAATGCGTCACAACGTGACCCGTTGTGAGCTTGTAGCCTATTTTTGGCAAAGAGATTTAGTGTGTGTAGAGTGAACCAGCGTACCAAGTAGTTGCAAATCAGGTAAATTTTTTATCAAGAATAGAGGGTATAAGTGATTAAGTGAGTGTTGTTTGTGTAAAAAAAAAAAGAGAAAAAAAAATATTGTATTATATCTTTATACCCTGTTCCATGCCCTCTTCTTCGTCGCCAGAGAACGGCGAGTGGCAGGTCATCCACCGCCCGGCCAAGAGGAACATCAACAAGCACATTCCCAAGGAGAGCAGCAAGCACCAGGACATAACCTTCTACCTCATCATCAAGCGGAAGCCCCTCTTCTACATCATCAACATCATCATCCCCTGTGTGCTCATCACCTTCGTCGCCTCGCTGGCATACTATCTCCCTGCTGACAGTCAGTGCAACTAGCAGTTTAAAAGATATGTCAAAGTGTCAAATGTAACGTTTTAACCACTTTGTTGACGGAGGTCCCCCAGGGGTTGATTTTAGGCCCCGTCGTTTTCCCCTCTACACCAACTCTCATTGTTGAAAATAGCCAATCTACAAGCTCACAATTGTACAACACAGCGTAAAGCCTGATTTATACTTTTTTCAAATGCCGAAAATAGACGATCTACAAGCTAAACATGTGTGCTTGTAGTTTAGCTATTTTCAGCACAAGACAGCCTTGTGGTGCATTAAGCCTAACTGGGTCAATCCTGTAGAGACTGGGATTTAGCATCAAGTAAACAACCGTGAATCACGATCCAATAAAGAAGATAATAAAATTAGATAGGACCTAATTTCGTCTGATGAACTTGTTCTTTCATCGACCCTGTCCGCTAATCTCACCAAACACTTTTGGGTCCCGATCACTGAGCGAGAAACACTGTTCTTGAAGATAGTGCAGCATGTTAAAAATAAGATGTTATTTTGCCCCTTCCAAAATCCTGATCGAAGACAAACATTTTAGGAGGGCAGAAAGCATTGTGTTGTGACATGTTGTGGGCATGTAGATCGGCTATTTTCAACAAAGAGGTTTGGTTTAGAGAGAAATCCTAGTGGACCTATTATAGAGCCCTGGGGGACCCCAGTCAACTGTACTGTAGGGTTTAAGTTTTTGGAACAGCAACCAACAACAGATACTATGTATGTGTGAGTACCTGTGCTGTAAATATCTGTGTGTGTGTGTGTGTGTGTGTGTGTGTGTGTGTGTGTGTGTGTGTGTGTGTGTGTGTGTGTGTGTGTGTGTGTGTGTGTGTGTGTGTGTGTGTGTGTGTGTGTGTGTGTGTGTGTGTGTGTGTGTGTGTAGGTTGTGAGAAGTTGACTCTGTCCATTTCTGTGCTGCTGGCTCAGTCCGTGTTCCTGCTGCTGATATCACAGAGGCTGCCGGAGACCTCCATGTCCATACCGCTCATCGTCAAGTAGGCCCAGGGTTTGATTTTCTGGGGAAATGGGGGAAATCCGTGCCTCTACTTTTGATCATCATTTGATCTGGTCATTCATTGTTATGGCCAGTGGGGTTAAGTGATATTTCTTCATATATTGACGTGTCTATTTTGGATATGGGGCTCCCACGAATGTTGCCCAATTTTTGCGAGGGGCATGGGGCCTCAATTTGTTATTTATTCATAGATGACGAATCCAGTGAGAAACTAACCTCCGCTCTCCACAGTCACGGAAGTGCTGGAAATGACCAAACTAATAGGTCTCTATCACGCATATGCACACGCATGCACGCACACGCGCGCACACACGCACACACACACACACACGTGTGTTTGTGCATTGGCAGGTACCTGATGTTCATCATGGTGTTGGTGACGGTGGTGGTGTTGAACTGTGTCGTCGTTCTAAACCTGCACTTCAGGACTCCTTGCACTCATGTCATGACAGAATGGACAAAGCAGGTACAGTGTACGTTCTGCCCCTAGCATAACTATGCCCTAGCATAACTATTCTGGGCATGTCATTATAGGCGAACATCCGGAATAAAATAGGCAAACATTATAGTTGTACCACATACAACTCTGTACATCGCATATTGGGTGCGTCACAAACACGACGCATTATAAGGTTGTACTGTAGATCGCTGCACTCGGCTGCACAAAACAGGCGGCTGCTGCATTTATCAGCCTGCAACGTGTGCAGGTGTGACCGTACCCTTAGGGTGGATTTTTCTTACCAACTGCATTTTCTTAATCCTTTAAGTGTGTTTTTTA